>NW_016157132.1:51641-166369 GCF_001687245.7 Rhagoletis zephyria | reverse complement strand
TTTAAAAATGGACTTTCTGCCGCTGAAACCGGTCATTTCAACCAATGTGAAACGGTGTAATTACCATGAAAAATCCAAAAGATAACTTGGTTGAAAAAACCACTGTACTTTTTTTGGCTCAGTGTATACACAAACATAGTATATTTGCTCTATATATAAAAAAAAAAAAATCGAGGGGGGGCTAAAGTCGAGTTACTTGTCATAATTTTATTTCAAATACGCTTACTAGTAAAAACATGACGCATAACTAAACTTTCCTCTCACGAAATAAAAAATGTATTTATCACCATACCAGTCGAAGAAAAATTATAACAGCATTTCCTTTAATGACCGGCTTTAGTCGGCCCAACTTACATCAATACAAGCAAATTAATACACGGATATCACGCAAGGAAAGAACATGGATCCGAAAAGGTCAGTGAGAGCGGATCTATCCAGAAGGGGTAACAGAATTTATCAAGAAAGAAAAAAATTTTCGATATCCGATCGATAGAAATAAAACCGCATAAGATGTGAACGAAAAATTACACTGAAGATGGCACAACGCCGAAACCGGTTTGTCTGCAAACTCAGCTTGACAAGGGATGACGGAAATTTATCCCAAAATAAATCATCTCACCACCCTGTCAGAAAAATCAACCAACACCAACACACCGCATAAAATAATTATTTGTTTAATCTAAGGAAGGATAAAGTCGACATAACCGAAAGTCTCATAGCTGAGATTAAAATGTGTCTCTGCCTCTCTTTCTTTACACGTAGATCTAGATTGCCCCTCAGTTTATATCTATGTAGACTAATTTCGATGAGCTTCAAATGACGATCGTCAGGATTAGCAACCGAAAATTGTACCAGAAAGCGCAGCATCTTTTATTCTGAAAGAACACTTCGCTAACTGTTGAATTGTATCAGCAGCTAGAAACTATCNGCATACTGAGCATCTTTTTCTTTGACACCATGTCTGAAATCCCACGTGATCTGTCAAATACTAATGCATGAAAATCCTAACCTCAAAAAAATCACCCGTTAGTATGACCTAGAAAAACAAAACGGACGAAGGGGACAGATGCTGGTGCGTGCCATGCACTAACTCCTAAAAGTCCTACTTATGCTTATGTGCCTCGGTGCCAATGTCTTCGACTCTTGATGATCTCTTAGTTAACACTTGCACTATTCGAAGTAGTGAACAAAGTTTTTTAACCCGCTAAGCCTGATATGACAGAGATCATAAATAATATATATAATATATTTACAAATTTTTTGTTCTGCAATTTTCGACTAGCGATTTTTTTGAATTTATAAATGGGACTTATAATATTGTAACATTTTAAAATTCCAAATTAAAAACCGGAAGGAACTTAGCATAACAGCCGCGTGCTGAGGAATTAATTAGAAATATTTTATTTTTTATATGCACATAAAGTATATACATGTATGTTTGCAGGAATCTCAATTACTTTTTTCAGAAATGTAATTTTTGTTTTTCACTGAGGCTCCTCCTGAGAACCAGTAGGACGACATTACTTAACTTAGAGTGCCACGCAGCCGCGCATACATACCTACATTTGTACGCACCGTTGCAGGGCGTGAAACGCACATGCAAACATACATACACAAATATACTTACATATGTACATATGCATGTACTAGTTACACCAGTGTAAACCTAAATTACAAACACAACTCTTTAAAATGCTAAATGGCATTTGTAGACATTTGACTCTTCTGGCGGCTTGGATAGGATTTGTGGCAAGCAACAGTTTCCTGTTGTTGCACTTATTGTTGTACCAACAATTACTAACCGCACGAGTTAAACAAAAGCTAACGGTTTTGACAAAAACAAACTAAAAGTTTCGCACACATTCTATGTATGTAAGTGATAGCATTTCACTTCACATGTGTGAGCTCATTCACAACAACAAATATATCCCTGCAGGGAAATCATTATATAGGGAAATAAATTTCTGGTTTAGAACTAGTATGAATTGGAATTCCACGAACCAATGTCAAAACCAGAAGTTAAGTTATCGTCCCTGCCGCACATTTCGGTTGTGCCACGGTTGCCACAAAGTTATAGCTTACGGTTCTGATGGAGTCGAACATAGTCCATACGAGATGACGCAGGTTTTTCAACAAATAAAATATGAGCATTAAATTTTCAATCTTGAGTGATTGCTTGATTAGCAACAAAAAAAAAAATTGCCAAAAAATTTTGTATGCCCCAGAACCCGAACGCATGATTCTCCAGGATGTACACCAGTGCTTTACGTTGCCAATTGCTAAGGTAGAAAGATGAGCTATCGCAAGCTAGTCATTATTCTAAATTTACTACAGTGGATTCGCTCCAGCTTGGTACTAGTCCATTTTCCTACTCGCACAAACAACGCGCACGCGTGGCGGCGCTGCGACGACGACCGAACTTAACGCCAACAGCGGAGCATAGTTTCAACTTAATGCAAAATTCTAGCCACATCCGGCGATGTCAACAACTTTGCTAACAATAATAAAAATACAACAACTACAACGATAACAACAACCGCCACAACAATAGCAGCGAAGGAAGTTTACGAGTACATCCAGAAAATGTATGTACATAGAAAGCACGTCATGCGCTCGCCGCTTTTGTTGGTATTTTGGATAAGTTTTTGTTTATGTTTTTGCTAGTAAATTTTATTGTTGTTTTTTCTCATTTCCTCTTTTGGTTTTTAATATTCGTAAACTACTGTAGTAAATACATACAACGCTAGAGCGATACAGCTGCGGGTGTGTGTGTGTGTGAATCAACCTAAGCGCGTTTAAAAACTACAACTTTTCCATAAACAACAACAACAATTTTGAGTTGCATAATAACAACGGGACAACTTCAGCTTGAAGAAACTTCATCACTTAGTCACTTTAGTAACTGAAGCTATGTAAATGTATGTATGTATGTACATATTTATGTAGAATTTGAGCTGAGTTGAAGACGTATTGTTTCACTTCGGGAACTGTTGTGTGTGTTGGATTTAATTCCAATTTAGCTGATTCGAGCAGCGGAATTCTCAGAATCACTTTGNAAAGTGCTTGAATAAAGAATAAAAATTTATTCGTCATTCAAAATTTTTGAAATGATGAATGAAAATTTATTCTTATTTTTTTTTTATTCAATTATTCATTTTCTTGATTTCGCCCATCCCTGCGCTGAATTTTCGTTGCACATTTTCTCTAAATGAAAAGCTGTGGTGCCTCAGAGTATACAACATGAAAAAGTAATAGCTGCCAATATGTAATCAGCCACATCTGGCCGCAGCAGGAGCATATAGCTAGACATTGCACGTTGTTAGGCGCGACTGCTATTCATTTAGAGTTTTCTATGTGCTTTCACTCAAATCAGTAAAGGTTCGTTTCATAATGATCTAATAAGTTGTATAAACTTTTTGAAATTATATCTTTAGATTCTAATTTCTACATTCAACAATTCTTTCTGGATATTTATAGCCTCAGAGAGAGAGAGCATACAAATAGGAGAAGTATATTAAGTATACGTTGTGGTGCACTCCTAGAGTTCGTTTGCCAGAAGAACTGCTAGGATACCATAATTAGAACAAAATTATTCAAATACCAGATTAGCATTTCGGTATTGTATATTACTGTTATTTACTAACAAGATAGATCGATATGATGATTTCATAAGTTTAACAGATATTTTATGCCATACCCAAAATGCTGTTTTAAGTGAATCTCCACATATTTTTTCTAAACTTGACAGTCAGGAGCGATACAGCGTACTCGAATCACGAAAGGACTGCACATAATTATCGAAGCGCAAAAGTTAGCAACAGCTAAGTGCTGGACTTTAAAACGTTATAACTTTTTTGTTTGTGAAGAATGCCTATCATTTTTTTTTTGAAAGGTCATCATCGTTTTTTGAGAGCTTTAAATTTATTTTATAAAAATTAAAATTTAGGGATAGTATTTCCAAAATAAGTAAAGTGAAGTGATATAAATCAAAATGGTTTTGAAGGCCAAAACTGTTTAATGACCAATTATGGTGCTGAGCGAGGCCTTTACGGAAACATTAATTTTAAAAATCGGACATTGAATAAGAAAGTGTTTCATGTGTTTTTAGCGGGTGCCAAAAAAATTTTTTTTTGCATCCACAATTTTTTCTCGACATAGGTATTCAAATAGAACTGACACACGCTAAACTTTTGTCCGTGATACGCCAAGGCGCGCCTTAATGGACACGGCGTATGCGTAACAATCTTACCTGCTCATATTTCATAAAAAAGATTCTTACGCATTTTCATTTGACCATTTAAAACTTTTTATTAATTCACTAATTTTCTTCGTTAAAAGCTTCTTTTTTTTTGTTTAAGAACAAGGTTAAATTAAAAATTGCATATCGTGTTAACTCAAAAAAAAGTTTTATGTCATTCCATGTCGAACATACTGCTTTAGGATGTCATTGCTACTTAGCTAAGCTGTTGTTCGCTGTTGTGTTTCTGCAGCATTTTTTTCAAACGTTTTAATCCTGCCTTGTATGAAAATATATATAGACAATTGTTTAGTAAATTTTACCATAATAGGAGCTTCCAAAATTTTAAAAATCCCTTCACGTATAAACAATGCAAATTAATAATGTTGACTATGTTGCATGTATTGCACTTGCCGCTTGTGTTGACATGCACAGATTTGATGCATGATTTCATTTCAATTTATTCGACAGTGTCTTCATATGTCATTGTCAAACATGTATGAGCAACGTGCTTTTTTTTGTTTTTTTTTTAGTTCAACATTTGCCGGCCTTTAGTTTAAATACAACTGAAAAAAAAAAATATCTAAAATTCTGATATGTTTTTACCTTCGTTATAATTTGAATATTTTTTTCAGAAAAAATAAAATATCTAGGGAAAGTGACATAATCTAGAAAAACATAACATCTACGTGTTTTGGTGTTTTTTCTTTTCATTTGAAAACTTGGGATTTTCCCTACAAAAGTAATCCGGCAAGTTTTACAAAAAAAAAAAATCATCTTATTTTTAGATTTAACTACAAATTTAAATAAAGTGGTAAAGTAACAAGAGCTATAATTTTTTAACACACGAATTTCTCAAAAAAATGTTTCAGCAATTTTACTCGTTATTTTTTTCACCTTGTAAATCCTCCACCTGCTGTTTTATCTTAGTTCAATGAAACAATCTAAGAAGTTAACCTTACTTGGCAATTTTCATCCTGAAATGTTCGGATTCTGCGTTGGTATGGTCACTTCCTTCCCTTCTTTTTAAGCGAACCATTATTTCGGGCATTAGTTCGGATGGCTTTGAACTGTTTGACAAAGCGGAAGTCTTCTTTGTGGTAACTAGCACCTTTTAAGTTTTTTTTTTGAAAGGCTTATTAGTCGCTTCTGGAACATGTTAAAATATTTTCTCGCTATTCCAAATTTCTTGCAGTTTTCACGTTAAGTAACTGTTTAATTTAACGAAATGACACTCATCTAATTTTAATATTTCATTGATCCAATATGGAAATACGAATGACGGGCAATTTTATTCGACGTAGTCCTTAATGCAGCCAATATGTTTCTGATAGGTGTGTCATAATGTTTACTAAAAATGAATCTTAGTTCCCTCCGAATAGTCTCTGCTGAATGTCGTTGGTTCTTAGTCAAGTACTAGCATGTTGAAAAAAATATATCTAAATCCAAGAAACGCTGAAAAACATTTTTATTTTTTATTTGAAAAAAAGTAATCTATTTTCTGTACAAATCCTACAGTATTAACTAGTAGTACAAGATGTTGTGAAGGAAGTAACAAAACAAAAATATTTTGAAGGCGCCGCGAAGCTCGGGGCAATAGCAAATATTTGAAGATGTTTATAAATCAAGGATTTCTCAAATACTTTCATTTGGTTTGTTCATTCAATTGGTTGTTTCATTTAGATTGTCATCAATTTATCTGAATTAAATATTTCAAATAGGTGGCAACCTGACCCAAAAATATTTCTAGAGTAAAATTTATTAAACCTCTTATTGTAATATTTTATTTATTTTATCATATTATCCTAAAATATTTATATTTTGGGCAGTAACCTTTTCTAAACGTCTTTTGTTTGATACCCATGTTGCAAAATTTAAATTATCTAAATAGTTAAATTAAATTAAAGTTTTGAAAGATATGGCAACCTTCGCCAAAAATAATTTCAGCTGCAAGCCTTTTTAAGCCTCTTTCCTTTGACAGCCTTATTGTAAAATTTACTTTATCTTATCGTTTTAATTAAACTGAATTTTTCAAACAGGTGACAATACATACTCTATTTTTTCTATATTTTAAGTTAGACTTCTATCAGAAAGCTCAATTTTGTGCGCATTCTGCTGATCTTAGAGCTTAACTATAAACCAGTAAATACTTGGCCATGTTAGTAATAATTAAATATTAAACGTGTACTCATACTAGCGCACACACAACCTTAATACCAACCTCTATAAATGCCTACACATATACATATGTACATGGACAGAGCAAACAGCAATCATACTGAGGGTATTCTCCCAGTCTTGCAAAGCCCATTCACGGTGCACAGATTGCACGGTTTGCAAAGTTGTGCCATAAGAAACCCAGTTTTTATCGTGCAATCCGTGCACCATGCAAGGGCTTTGAGAGACTCTGAGAATACCCCTACTCACATTTGTGCGCGCACAATTTGCAACTGACACTGATGTGAACAGCGTCGAGATTTAAAGTCAAATAAAAATATATGCACATAGATAAACATTCACATTTTATACACGTACACACATATATATTCCCTGCAAAAAGTTGTGAGACCAATCTGTAAAGAGAGTATTCCGAGATTACTCTCAATCGGGTAGAATTGGGCATTAATTAGTCGCAACTAGTCTCATACGGGTTTAATTGGAGATCAATTGGTCCCTGAATCATCTCTAATGGGTACCATTACCGATTTAATAATATATATACGCACTTACTCAATGAAATTTTATGTGCGGCGTTGGCACAGAGAGAAAGTATTCGCTTAACAAACTTGAGCACCCTGGTTGACTAGTCCCGTTTTGTACCCGTTCGGGTATAAAGGGAAGGAATTAGTCTCTTCATAGGACATGCTGGAACAAAAGCGAATAGTTAATTCCCTATAAAGATCTCAAAAGTGGTATTAGTTCCTTTGCGATTATTCCCGGAGTCATCCCCGATTAGTCGCATTTTTTGCAGGGTTGGTAAAGCAGAGGTAATGTTGCACTCGCATATCTGCAACGGTTATCCTGTCTTAAACAACACAGATCCTGTAATTTCTGCAAAATAGCTGCCGTCAACCAGGAAGCGTCAGCCACAGCAGGTGCCTCGCGTTGCTGGCATTTTTAGTTTTGTGCAATTAAAAAAAAAAAAAAATGACAATCAAAGCACACACACACACACACACAATGACCTGTTTACTATTACTACCAACACAGTTATCCCTCGTAAAGTATAATATTTAACAGCAATTAATTGTGATTAAGCTCACTTTAAATTACAGCTTATTTAAACGGCGAACGGAAGAGAAAATGCACTCATTACCGCTTCGGCCGCCGCATAGTCAATGTCAGCTAGCAGAGTATTGGAATACTCACCACCATTACAATGACCATCCTCACCATCACCGCCACAAGCACCACTCATTTTTAATCAAATCAATGAGCGTTAAACTTGCCGTTTCCTTGGCTACGATGGCAATTTTTATTGAGTTTTTTATGCTAACTTTACACCATACTTTCACTAGCGCGCCACCTTCTGCCCCCCACCACTCTGCGCTTACATCAAACGCTTGCCACATCTTCGATTATTCTTAATTACTAGCTTGATAGTAATGTCCGGTTTAATGAAAAACTCTTCCAATACTTGTCCAAGAGTGGGCGAAAACATACTCGTACATAACGCACTTGCGCACTCTTCCACATCCTTATTACAACTGCCGTTGAGGTACATACATATGTACATATGTATGTATGTAAGTACGTGCGAAGCGCGTCTTGCTCAATTGCCAGTGGCTGCTTGACGGTGTTGGCGTAGCTGGTTCTTGTATTTTGTTTTTTGTTGCAGCTGCGGGTTGCTGCTTCCTGCAGTGGTATGTGGATATCTCTTCGCTCAGCCTTCACATATTTTGCTTTCACAGCTTCATCCGCAATTTTACGTTTTTTATGCGTTAAGTAGAAATTCCGCTGCTCTCTATTCACTTTCCTTTAATTTGTTCCGCAGCCGCCCCCGGCCCCGCCCCTTACAATGCACTTCCGCCTGATCTGAGTTTAACAGGAGCAATTTGCGCTTCCGCGGAATTCCGCCTTCCGCTTTGCTACTTTAATTCATCTCTAACCTTTTTCGTCACCATTCTTACACACTACTCGAAATGATGGCACAATGTGGACACTTTGAATCCAGCTCATCCGTTACTGCCAACGCCAGCAGAGCAAAGTGCAGCAGCAGCCGTTGACTGGCTTTTCATACCTTTTTCTTTCTCATTTTTGCTCGTCCAAGCCGCCTTTTTTGTGCGCTTCACATAATCAATCATGAATTCTGTAAAACGCTCAATAAGTCTCCTTCATCCTTTCATCCTTTTGCCATGTCCTCTGCACTTTCTTTGAACTTCTTCAAGTTACCGCATACCGCCACCTCCGGCTACTATCGGTAATGGTTTTTATGCATGTAGACTGAAGCGGGCAATATGGTTGGTAAAAAAAAAAATTCATAATTAAAGTAAAAGTTGAGAAAAACTTTAGCACTTAAAAGGGTGTGGAGGTGACCGACCGCGCTTGCGTAGGTGCAAGAGGCGACGACGTTGGCAGGAACAAGCTGATTGCAATTCGTATGAAAGAATCTTTTAGATGCTAAATCAAAGAAATTTGCTGCAGCGTTGAGCGCGGGGAAAAACCTCAAACTCATGCGTTGATAAAAAGTTGACTCTGAGCTGTTGTTGCCCGGTCAATTGCGGGTGAAAGGGTCCGGCCTGTGCTTGAGGCATGGCGTGTGCAGTGCAGACTGTTAGGAGTAATGAACGTTTGCTCTGGTATTTCTGAAGAGAACACAAAGAAAAATTTCGCAGAAAAGCTAAATGAATTTAGTATTGCAGTTGCAGCTGTGCGCAATTCACGTTTTGTAATTAAAATAGTTAAATTTTTTTGCTTGCAGAATTGTGAAAGCGAATTGATTAGCTTTTGCTGAAGAAATTAGAAAATTGATTGCTACCCATTAGTGGTGACACAAGCGGGGAGGGCGAACTTCGGGCTACGCCAAAATAATTGAATGAAAAAAGAAAATATTTAACTGTGGGCGCGCTTAGTACCCCGAGGTATCGTGGTCAGCGGGCTCGCCTCCATCGCACAGTGGTTCAAAACTGAAATTGAATGTTCATAATTCACTGGAGCCTTCATTTGTCAACCAACTTAATTAATTTTTGTTTTAATGAAAGCTTATAAAATTTGCAAGAGACCAATTGAGCCCGATTTTTTAATTTTTATACATAGGTTTATATTAAATTTTTTAGTGCAACGTTCAGAAAAAGTAGCAATTTTGACGAAGATCTATTCTCCTGTTTCAGCTAATAAATCTTACATAAAAGAAACTAGTTGAAAACATTTGTAGGGAGTTCCCCCAAAACGAAGACAAAATTAACAAGTAAAATTTGAAATGTTGTAAAAAAAACTTAATCGAAATTAATTTCTATCTTCAGTTTTTAGAAAAATTTTGGGTATGCAGCTTTATGAGATAGTTAAATTTTAGTATAATAAAGTGCAAGTTTCAAGTGGATAGGAGTTTCCGTTGATTTTTAACTAACTGAAAACATTTGTAGGGGTAACCCCAAAACGAAGACAAATTCACAAGAAAAATTAAAAATTTTATTAAAAAAATTCACCAAATCAAAATTTTTTTTAAGTTTTTAAAAAAATTTTGAGTATGCAGTTTTATAGTTATATAGTTATAGTTCGCGTTAATTTTTAGTAATTTTTTTCATCTGCATGATTTGTAGCTTGTATTCTTATAAGAGATATTTTTAAAAATCAATGCGAACTCTTAGCCAATAGAAACTTGCACTTTATTGTACTAAAATTTCTTGATCTATAAAACTAAAATTTTTTCTAAAAACTAAAAAAAAATTTAATTTTGGCTACTATTTTTTTTTTTTAACATTCAAATTTTTCGACATTTATGGTTTTGGGGGAATTTTACAATTGGGATCAGAGAATCGATTTTTTTTCAAATTACTACTTTTCGGCACTTTGCACTAAAAAATTTAATACAAGGAAGTGGAAATGTAAAATTCGAGCTCAAGTGGTCTCTTGCAAGTTTGCTAAACTTTCTTAAAAAAAAAATAATCATATTGAGTTAAAAACTAAGGTTCCAGTGAGCTATGTACAGAAAATACAAATTTTCGACCACTGTGCATCGAGGCCTCAGTGCTGGAAAAAAATTAAATTTCGATAAAAATAAATTACCTAAAACTAGAAATTTCAATTTTTAGTCATCCCTTTCTTAGGTTTCCAAAAGATGATTTATAAAGAAGAAGAGATCATATATGTAAATCTTTTCGTCTATGTACAGAGGGATATTTGCATAGTAAAGGCGGTCAAAATTATTTGGCGTACTTTCTGCTAAATACTTAATAAAAGAAAACACATCATAATTCGGAGTCTATATGAGAAATGTGCTACTTAGTAGTAGAGCCGCTTTCAGTCTCAGCGAAGGGCTGCGACAGTAAAAATCGCTATCGGAAATGCATTGCTGTGATTTTTTGGTGGTTTAAATAGCTTCCTTTATATGCAACTTTTTGCATTGCATTGAAATCGTCGTTGCAGATATTATTACGAGTATATCACTCCCTTATGTAATGATGCTAAATTAGATGTACATTTGTATGTATGTATGTATTAAATGCACTCATAACTGAGGTGCGCTGCTTGAAATTATGCACAAGCGTTGTGCTTTTCATTTCATGATTTGTTTTTAGAGGTCAAATTTGAATTAAAAGTATTATTTGCTCAAAAATTTTGTTGTTGCAAATGCGCTTTTGCACATTCAGGCTAAGGGCAAATGAAGCAGGGCCACCTACATAAAACATTGACTAAGTGTACATATGAATGCACAAATAATATCCACGAGCGAGTGAGCGCTGAAATCCTGCATATCCAAATATGCGTAAAATAATTTTGTTGATATTTATATTCACGCCAAAAGGCGATTATTCACTCACAAACTCAATAAGTAATGAAATTCAAGTTTCTGATATAGAGTAGCATTCATTCGCTTTTAGTAAAACGGTTAATAACATTTTTGTTTTAATTTTCTTCCCCTCCGCCCTTATCAATGTGCGAATACTATGCAATTGCGGGACCCTTAAATTATGCTGCTAATAAACTCGCACTCTGTATCCCTCTGTTTTACTCATCGCTTCTAAAATTTTATTTTTATCAGCTTTGTTTTGGCTTAAAAACAAAAAAAAAAAAACAAAAAAGTAAAAGGAAAAACTTTATTTTCTGTTTGAACATTGTTGATTATTGTAAAAACGAGAACAAAAAAAAAAATGTTATACCTAAGTAGCAAACACTTTGGACTTCGAATAAAAAGAAAACATAAGTTTGCTTTTATAAAATTTCAATATTTAATTCCACAATTTGCGCTTTCAACAATTGCACTGGCCTTGTTATTATTAGCGCTTAAACCGGAGTTTGTAAAACGTGCCACTTGAAGCCATATCTTCATATTTACATGCATTTATACATAAATATGTATGTATGTTTGTATTTGTACATAAGTACTTTTTTTGTTGGATTAGTGAGTGAGTTTGCTCATTTTATTCAACGGAATATTTAATTATAGAGAAATTCCATTAAGGAAAATTAATTGTAAAGTTCTGAAAAGGGTACGCAATTGCTAAGTCGTGATGGAAATACGGAATTATAAACATATCTACTTATTTACTTGCACAAATACAAATAGTCAGTAGCTGGGAGATGCAATCGGATTGTGAATTTTTATATGCCCCGATAGAAATTAGTTTACGGCTTCTACCATAAGAGATCCGTTCAATTTATTGTTCAAACGCGGCTGAATACTACACATAAATTCTTACTAAAACTGAATTAGGAATTTTTATGCGCTCACCCCCTACCACCGTTTTTTAATTCGAAATCAGAAAATATTAAGGGGTCGCTCAAAGCGCACAAAGTTTTCCATGTATTTTGTATGGGGAAAAACACGTTTCATAGAAAATGGTATAGATTTCTTGAAAATCAATATTTTTCGTTCGGAATTTTTCATAGGAACTATATTTTGAGGTTCACCAAAACCCCCAGAAAATCCCAGAAAATGCAATGCGGAGATAAATAAAAAATCGTTAGTACTAAAAAATTGTAAACAATTGAGTTTTATTATTGCAAATCTCCTGAAGAAAAAAAAAAGATTTTTCCGACCGAAAAATATCGATTTTTAGGAATTCTATACAATTCCTATGAAAAGTGGTTTTCCCCCATACAAAAAAAAAAAAAACATGGAAAACTTTGAACGCCTTGAGCGACGACTAAATATTTTTTGATTTTCAATCACATCACTTAAAACCTTTATTATGGTGTTTAATATTTTTATCTAATTTTAGTTCTATTTATTTGCAAAAATTAAATGACTTGTGCAGATGGTTATAACGGTAACAGACACAACCAAAATGGGCTGCGTTTCCGAGTCAGTCAGCACCGGACATTTTGCCTTCGGTCTCATGCAGGTATAAAATTTGAACTTGGGCTTAAGCAGTTGGAGTGTTCTCAACAGGGTTTATAGAGAACCCACCACTGATCTCACTGTAGCTGTCGAAAAGTTTTTTCTAGCAACGGTCGCCCCTCGGCAGACGATGGTAAAGCGCCAAATTTACTTCTACCATAAAACAGCCGCCATAAAACCCTTTGCATTTCGGAGGCGGCTTACAATTGTAGGTCCCTCCAAAGTACCGAGACTGCAATCCGGTGCGATAAACAACGAACACCTGACCATTAACTACGAAAATTGAATAACTGGCCAACAAAAAATAGTAATAACAAACGTAAGTAAAAGTGAAAAACAAAAACTCATGCACAGCAAATGTCTAATATAGAGAGCGAGGAAATATGAAGACCATTATGTCTGCTTTTATTTTTCTCCTCTAGTGCAAAATTAAAATGAAAAAATAAAAAACATGATTTTGTTTGTATGCAGAATTTTTAGTTAATTTTTATGAACTAATTTTTTATTTTTTTTTTTGAAAAGCATTTTTGTTCAATTATGAACTTATTAGCTGAACAATCTACGATTTCTCGAACAAACATACAAAGCTCACCAATCAACCCCACCACACACAAATGGCAATCATCTTTTTTTTTTTTTTTTGTTGAAAAGCGATTGTTAATAAGTGATACGAACTATTGGCCCGCAAAATTCTATAGCACGTACTCGTATACAACTTAGCTTACTTACATAGCTAACTCGCCCGAAAGCGGTCTCTGGGTCCATCATTCGTGGTTCGTTTTATGCGCGCCCCACGGTCGGCTGATAGCGCGGCAGGGGGAGGGTACGAGGAGTTCGGTTACGAAAGCGAGGGGTAATGAGATTCGTGTTTTCAATGTTGTAAATGAGAAAGCAATTATGAACGGTCGAATGATTTCTGTATTACATTTCCACTGTTTCGATCGTACAAAAGAAAGAAAAATATCCTGCAAGCGCGCGTGGTCGCTGTGCTTTTAATGAAACGCTAAAGCATTGCGCGGGAAGTATTTATGTAGCTGTGAAGCAGAAGGAACGCAGAAGCGCTGGCGGAAGCGTGCTAATTAAATGCAATTGAAGAGAGAGAAAGGAACAAATATTTATTTGCTGGAAACGCGTTTCATTGTTCATTTTGCATTTCGTAGGATGTCGATTGCTTAACTTCTGTTTTAATGCAATTGTCTATAAATATACATATCAATGATAATTACTTTCATTATAGTTGTTGTTGTTTTTGTGAGCATTTTTTTACTGTGTCAATAATTGTGTACATTTATCAATAAATGTTTAATGAGCATAATTAGCACTTTTGCCATTTATTACTGTGTTAATGGAGAACTTTATTTGTTTATTTTCAGTGAGATCTTACAGTGAGGTAATTATGATTTGGCGTGCAATTTTTTAATCGGCACTTAAGAAGTATTTTCGTTCCGTTTTTTTTTTCTTAAAAGAGTAAAAGAAAATGTTGAAAGTTATTTATATCCAATTCGAAGGTCTTACTGAATTCACATGCTGAAAAAGTGGTGCACGAGTAATTAAGTATGATGTGTATTAGTAGCAGTAGTAGTAGTAGTAGTAGTATTAAGTGTGATAGTAATGTAGCTAATTATGTACTTTTGGGCTAAGGCTAGCCATTTATAAAAGATTTTGGTTCCATAAATTCGAGTCGGAACACAGAGGAGTCAGTGCACGTTTTATCAATAACCTAACCTAAACATACAGAAATGCCAATTTTCGAGGTTTTGTTTTGCAATTTTCAAACTGTGCCTGAACAGAGAAAAAGTTCGGATCCAAAATCGAACTGATAGAAATAACTCTGTTTTATTTCAGTATTAAAAATCCATAACATTTCAAAAAAAGACTTAGCCACTCCTTCTTTCGAGATTTTGACGTTTCAGTGGAGCTGTAGCCATTGTACATACATTTATCTCGTTTACCTTAAAACAACCACCTCGATTTTTGTTCTGTGAACGAGACGATAAAAATGACTTTACTGTTATTTGATTTTATTTTAATTGCTTTGTTGTTGCAATATAGAATAATTTACAACAGTTGAGTTGATTATCTGTTCCCAGCAAATATTTGGAGTCATAAATGAGTTTGTAAGGACTCCTATATCGGAGCCTATTTTTTGACCAACTTCCCGACGACCTAGGGACTTGAAACTTCACACGATAGGTGGAGCAGGAGTCGAGATATTTGGAAACCCCGTATTTATAGTCCGATTTGGTTCATGTTTATAAAGTATATCAGCTACAATAAAAAGAATAACTGGACCAAAAATTTTGCCGATAGGTGCGCATGAGTCGATATATTATGTAAACTAGTATTTATGGTCCAATTTCGTTTACATTTAGAAAGCTTGCTTTAAGAGTATTTGTTTTTACTATTAACTTATTAGACTCTTATTCCCCTCATTTGTGACTCATTTAGGGGCCTTTTTTAGGTCCTTATATGACGTCTATTGGCCTTATACATACACCACTTTTTCTCATTGATTCCACAAAAAAAAAAATTTGTAATAAATACATATAATTAAGAAAAGTAACAAATCCAAATATCCTAATATAAATATTTGATAAATATTTGTTATTGATTTAGATTGACTTAGATATGCTTTCATTTTTTTGAAAATCTGCTGCTACAGACTTCTGCAAAGATGTAATAAATATATATACATTTATACATACACATATAAAATAGATTAAAACATTAAATATCTCTTTCGTGCCTGCATACATATGCATGTACATCCCTTTAAAAGAAGCAGTTGCAGCCAAATTTTGTTTCCACTTAAGATTTCAGCTCGCTGGTGCTTTGAGATTGCAATTTTTTTCGTCCCAAGTTATATAGAATTTAAAAATCTAGCTATCTGAAATTAAATCTATAATTGCATAAAGGATTTTTATTATAAAGGCTAATTACATTTATCTTAGGTTCATTTTCGTGACATTTTAATCCATTGAATATCATAGGTCCACAAAAAACCTATTTCAGAAAAATTCCAAAACAGCACTGATATTTCTATGGCATATTTAGATCGGTGTGTTCGGATATGCCCTCCGTTTTTTCTGATGGGCTCTCATTTATGAATAATTACGAATTGTGTCGAATTGCTTTCTCAATTTAAATTAAATAAATAACTTAAAAATATACAAAAAGAATGAAGTAAAGTGTTCAAAAGACCCATACTTTCTCGTCGAAATTGAGTAAAGGGTGTTATTGTCCAGCTTCATAGTACTTCTAATGATCTTCCGAAATTGGGGACATATGTATAATTCAGTAAATCTCGGTACTTAGCTCCGACAAAAGCATTTGAGTATCGATCATACTTTTCCGCATTCATTTTCTTATATTTTTAAGTTATTTTTACTGATGAAGAAAATAGAAGCAAGAAACTAGCTGTGCATCGATGTTCTCCACCGGATCTTTGACAAATAATATTCGATCAGACTAACAGAATTTTAATTATGAGATCATCGAATCTCCCTATAACTAGCCGTTGAACATTTCTGCTTGGAATCCCTTTTGAAGGATCTTAGACTTCGAGTTTAAAACTTGTACTTTATTATTATACTTAACTTTTGTCAAAGATTTGTGTAAGGAAAATTTAATAACAGCTCCAAAACTTTACTGATATAGACTTGTGAGGTACCAGCGGAAAGGTATTATTCCACCCTTTTAATTTCTTTGCAAAAAGTCTCATTCACGTCCCAATTTTTTCTTTACCAAATACTAACACATTTTAATTCAACATGGAATGACGTTTATCTTGCCTTCCTATTTCATACCCTAAATGACCTTAAAAGGGTGAAAAATATCTTACCAATGATATTTCATAAGTCTAAATTGGTAAGGTTTTGGCTAAGCTATTCAAGTTTTTCTTAAGCCAGTATTTGAAAAAAGTTCAAAAAGAGCATCAAAAATCTCATTATTATGATTCCGCAGAAAATTAAAAAAAAAAAATATTTTTATGGAAATTTTTTAAGCTTAACCTGTTTAGTCATCTGAGGTGATTATTTTCAAAAAAATATTTAAAAAAAAAACTGTTTCTATTAATGAAAAACTCAATTCTTGGAGGTTTTTTCATATCGGTCCAGCTCACGTAAATCTTAATATTTTTGCGAGATATTTTGGTGAATATCTTAAAATATAATAGATTTTAAAATCCCAGTGGAAAAGCAGTACCGATTTTTTTTGTATGGCGAGTGATGCAGTCTAATGTACATCTATAGAAAACACTCCAACTTTCTTGGATTAAAAGTTTGCCATTGATATACGTAACTATCATCCAAGAGGAGGACAGTTATATTTTCTATACCAACTGAATGATAGAAGTGCGGAGTCTATTTTATACGTGACGGAAAGACAATTTAGAAATCAAAGTATTGTCAAAGATTTCAGTTCATAAAAACTCTAAAAGTGTTTGTTTTTTTTTGATTTGATTTGATTAACAATGAGTGCTAGAATAATTTCTAAACCGAAAAGTCATTAGCTTAGTGCTGACTTTTGATTAAGGGAACTTATTAGAGCTCCACTCAGAAACAAAATATATACATAAATACATATGTATGTGAATGATATTTATGTCAGAGCGTATAAGCGCAAATTCTCTTTGAATTCACAAACGCAATTAAAAACAATCAAAGACAAATTCAAATGCATATTTTACAAAGGAAATAAATTGGCGCTGGCCATGAGCAGCAATGTCGGCTGCAAAAGGAAAGTGTGCAGCGCAGCCAGATCTGAAAATATGTCACAAGGAATGCGCATACCAAGGCATACAACAACAAACAACCAGCAAATTCGACAAAGTGCCAAGCGACGAAAGTGACAACCGATTTATTTTCACATTCCATCACAGATGGGCTGGGGTCAAACGGAGAGCAAGGATGAGTAACTTGCACTTACTTTGTCGTCAACAACTAGAATTTCTTGCAAGCTATGTGGATATTAATTTCAATTTTTTCGTCTATTTTTGTTATTTACTATCCATGTCGCTGCTACGTGTCGCCGCATGAAAATGGAAATTTGTTGCAAACGACACAAATGACGCACAGCAAAAATAACAAACACTCTTTACTAAAACTAATAAAAAAAGTTCAGTAATATTTTGAACCGAGAAAAAGCAGACGCAGCAGAGGCAGCGAGCTATGTACAGTGTGAGAGGTAATAAAGAGGGGGACGGGGGCTAAAAAATAGTCTCAACTTACATCGACATTAATGCCAGACACGGGAAAGACCAACGTGGGCGGTGACTCCTTAGGCACGTAGCGATAGAATTCCTCGGTGCCGAAATACCAGCGCACTGAGTAGAGTGCAGCCTGAAAAGAGAGTGAGAGAGAATGTGAAAGAAAATTAGTAAGAGTGAGTGGCTGAGATGTGAAAAAAACCAAAATAAAATAAAAAAGTAAGTATTTATGTTTGTTGGTATATTCATTAAAAATAAAACGCGTGCAAGAACGCGCAGCAGGAGCATGGCACAAGAAAGTCACTGATGCCAGCGTGTATCAGCAGGCAAGTGGCAAGGAATTAGAGACGAATTACCGTGCAATTATTTTAATTGAGAAGCGCGCAGTGAGTGGTGGCACGATACCAGCTGGCAGATATGCTACTTGCACAGCAGCTGCAAGCTAGGTAAAGCGGACGGCGGGTGGCCAGTCGGGGCGAATATGTAGACGATTGAATGGAAAATGATGCCAAGTGGCAAGTAGCAGCTGCAGAAAAGGCACGAAGCATGTGGCATGCGACAAGTGGTAAGTTAAGTAATGCCGATAGAATCAGTTGATACCATTTGAGTGAACACGCTGCTGATAGAATCAGTGGGTACCATTTGAATGGTCCCGCTGCTACCAAGGAAGTTAGAAAACTGAGGCTTTTATGCTAAGGTAAAATTATCGGGATTGCTTTGGTCAAATTAAAAAAAAAAAAACTTGCCTAAAATTCGATACAGTCTATACCTTAGACTTAATATTAAAAATAAATAAGGAAAAACTGAACGTTTTGGAGTTTAAAATTTTAGAGTTTAGATTTTATCCTCTCGAAACTACCGTGGTATAGAAAAGTTTTAGAGATATCCTACAGTTTTATAAAAATACTATTCTGGAGAGCTAGCTACTGTCGAAATTTGACCGGTTTTCTAGTTTTAAGAGAATCTTTGGAGGACATGACAGGACTTGGAAATGACTCGACACATTTTAGTTTGTCGATAAATTTCGATAACCCAAAATTTTTCAGATATATATCGATAACTCGATAAATTTTTGATACCTCTATAAATTTTAATAACTCGGCTAATTTGGGTAGCTCTGTATTTTTCGAAAGCTATCGTGAAACTACGATAACTCGTTACACTATAGTAACAAGATAAAATGCGATATGCAGTGCTAACCTAATAAACATATATAACTTTGAAATTTCGATAATTCGATATATTTTGAAAACTCCAGAAACTTCGATTCGAGAAATCGAAAAATTTTATTAGAGCCTGTTTTTTTTTTGCTAAAAAATCAAGCTACTAACGAAGAAAAGCTATTGCGAAATTCCTACATGGCGTATGAGTAACATTTAACATGTTTAAAGGCTGTATAAAGTACTCAGGAAAAATCACAAAAAAAATCTATTTCATTATTTGACTCGTTTATTTTGAAGGATAGATAAGTCAGTTCATGCCGGTTAACTTCAGCGACCTATACAAGTACGCCTATACCAAGGGTAAGTCCACAGAAGCAGCAGTCCACGAGATCGTGGCGCATATCGCAAAATTCAATATCTTGCAAGGAATACGGTCTTGTAGCATTCCTAGACATAGAGGGTGCCTTAAACAACATCTTACTCGCATCCATAAAGACAGCGCTGGCGGATCTGGGTATCGATTCCCCACTGCTGACGCGACCAATTGCTAAGATGAAGAGTTATTCAGACCGATCTGGCGGGGATCTCGACGAGCAGTTTTTTCAGTAGGGATACCCAACAAGACGGAATCCTAACTCCCTTCGTATGGGTCTTGCCAGTAGTCCACCTGCCCATAGGCAGGACAGAGCAGGGGTTGCAATGGAAAATTGCCGCAAACATTGTGTGATGTTATGCAGGGAATACTAAGGAGGGTGGAGAAGTGGGCCAAAGAGGATGGCCTAGGAGCAAACCAAAGCAAATACAGAGAGTGCAGACGACAAATATGAGTACAAATGCCATTCCGACTTCCCGACCACTGTAGCGTCTTACAAGCCGAGCTTACGGCCATAGAAGAGGCTAACGAGTTGTTAAGGACAGGAGCAGTAGGGCGCAACAACATCTACATATTTTCAGATAGCCAAGGGGATTTAAAACCTGGGGATTTTGTCCCAAGCATCTCGGAAACTGAAGTGAGTTGCCTCAGATCACTCAACGTGATGGAAGAGCAGTTCACACTTCACCTGGTATGAGTGCCGAAACCCAGAGGTATACCAGGCAATGAGATGGCGGTTTCGCTCGCAAGGTTGGGCATTCCGTTCGCTACATGCAAGCTCAATATTTGCTTACCGGTCACATCCCTCTAGCTAGGAGATTGCCATTCAATGATTTTTGCAGGAGCTGCAGGTACGAGGAGCCCAACCTAACCTTACCTAACTTCATTGATCTTCTACCAGTATCTGAGCGCGTCTGTCATCCTTTCAACTTCAACAGCCCAAGGTAACAAATTTTTTTATTAATTCATGGCGCTCGAACGATTCACGGATACATTCAGTTAGAAGTAACCACAAGAGGTGGAAATGACTTAGGCCACTTTCAGAAAAACGGCTTATTTCTTTTGCTAGGAAAAGTACTTTACTTTTGTTGTTGCATCTTTATATCGAGATCGGCGTACCGATTTAAAAAATAAGTTATACAGATCTGTAATCTTTGACACAAAATTAAATTTACGTCTATCGATGTTTTTTGTGTTAGTTAAGCGGCCGTGGAGGGTTATTGGTGGAGGGGAGCCATTACAAGGTGAGGCAGCGTAGCACATACCTATGTATGTAGATACTTATCGTACGTTTAATAATTATTTAAACGGGATATATCCGGCGTGCGTCACTGTACTTTAAAAGTAGTTTGTGTTGTTTGATACCCGTATTATTATATTTCATTTATTTTATCAATTTAATGAATAAATTCTTTAAAAAAGGTGGCAACACTGCTCGGCAGTAAGCCTTCCTAAACCTCTTCAGTTTCATACCCAAATTGCAAACCTACTTAATTTATCGTACCAATTAAATTAAGTAACGATTTTAAAACATGTGGCAACCTCCTCAAAAATGCTTTCGGCTGTAGGCCTTTTTAAACCTCTTTCTTTTGGCAGTCACACTGCAATATTTATTTCATCTTATCAATTTATTTAATCTGCAATTTTCAAACAGATGGCAACTCTCAATTTTTTTCTTTCTACGGTTTATAGGCACCATATATAGTGCGTCTGACTTGCGAGTCATTTGTGTACGTGTTGACTCGCCTTCGACTAAACACAGTTGAATCATTCAGAGTCATGCCAGGAGTCATGTCGGTGTAACTAACACATATTTAATTTCACAAACACATCCAAACCGACTCGCGAGTCAGACGCGTGTCTGGTGTGTATGCCGCCTATTACGTTAGACCTCTAGCAATACATCGGTGAAAAACGCATTCAATTTCATGCATTCGTTTTCGAGTAATCCGAATAAAAACGTACAGAAAGACAAAAATTCTAAAAATTGTTGATTGGGCTTCTATTGCTCTAATAAAGGCCACCCATAATTAATTTTTTTAAATATATATAATTTACAGACATCAAAATGTTACAGTTTCATTATAGTTTGTATGTATACAGTGCCGGATAAAAGTATTGGCACAATATTTGCAAAGTTTTTTATTCTAATTTATGTATTTTCGATAATTTTTTACAAAAATATAGTTCGACCTACTCCAAAAAACATAAAATTTGCAACTTTCTATTCTGTTTTTGTTTTTTAATTCTAAGTGTACAGTTTTATAGCCCATCTAATTTCAGTGTAATAAATTGCAAGCTTGAAGTTGCTAAAAAATCGCGTTGATTAGGTTCTTCCTTACAAAAATGTTAGACAATTATTTTTTATATGGAGAAAATGAGCAACACCCTCCACTAAAAAAAATTGCTACTTCATACATTGCATACTGCAAATTTGCACCTTGTTATACCAAAATTGCATACTTAGAACGAACTTTATCTTTATTAAAAAAATATTCGAAATAAATTAGCGTAAAAAATCTTTGATATATTGCGATAAATTCTCTGCGCCAATACTTTTGCCCGGCACTGTATGTATGTACACTCTTATTTATAAATAAACTTAAACATACCTGCTCCAAATCGTATTGACATGAAAGCGTCGCTGCATTGCCCATGATGACCGCCTCCGGCACGAAAATCTTCAGATCCTTCAAACAGTGTGCTGGCGGGTGACATAGCGTATAAGTAACAATTGGTGAGGGCAAGTAGGTAAGTGAAGAAAAAAAGACAAACAAAAACGATATTAGTTGATAACTGCAATGTTTAATAAAATTTAAAATCTAGTAGTAAATGAATTCGCAGATATGTTTTATTAAATTTTTGCACTCTGCTACTAAGTATTTTTGTGATTTTGCTTTTATTTTTGCAACATTGGCCAGTAAACCTTTGAAATGCGTAATTTTAAATTTATAATTGTTCATCATATTTATTTTAACTGCAGTGCAAGATAACAATAAATGCGATTATAGAAATTAATTAAGCTTAAATTATGAAAATTATTTTATATTGCTGTATGCTGTCACAAAAAGGCAATAAAAAGCATTGTAAAAAATTTCAGAAAATAAATTTTGCACACAAACACGCCCACTGCTGCACAAATATACATACAAACAGTGCCATTATATGGGCGTATAGGTGCCAGAAACAGCATCGCCACGGCGCGCGCCATTGCAATGTCAACAAGCGGTCTGACATTAAGCACAGACACCAAACGATTGACAATTCGCTACACCTACTCACATACACACATTTGCAGCAGGGTTATTATGCGGTTTCGCCCGCCCAGCTAACAGCGCATAAAATGCGAAAACAGTTGCAAAAACCAGTTGAATTGTATTAAATGGCTAACAAAAAACTTAATGAATTGTGGAGATGTCTGACAATGCAAAATGCGAAAGAAAATAGCAATTTGAAAAAATTAAATAAAATAATAACATAACAACATCAGCAAAAGCCGCACAAAGTATGCGTACAACATATGCGTGGCGCAGTAAGTTGGCTTATGTTGCCATCATGGTTGTATGTATGTATGTATGTGCCTTAACATTAGCACAATACGTTGCTGCGCTTGACACATAATTAAGTGGCGTTCATGAACAGCAGCCATTTAGCCAATTTTGAGGGAACGCGTTTGCTGATTTCAGCAGCGCCAACCGCAAAGTAGACGAGTGTCATTAAGCTGCAGGCATACAAGTTGAGTATTAAGGGCCAATGTTAAATAACGACGACTGTATTGCTTTAAAACTAAAAGTAATACTTATTTTAGGCAGAAGCTATTGCCAACTATTACATTTGGTTGTAACAGATCTCCCATTTGCTTCATACTTACACATGCAGCGTATGTATGAATTGTATAAATGCAACTGAATGCTATTGACTGGTTTTTGTGTGCTTATAAATTCAGTCGCATTAATCATGTAGCAAAAAATATAGCCATAACTCTAATTGATTATTTAATACAAAATACAAATACTCGTAATATACGCAAATATGAGTACTACTGTTTCTTTTATGGCATATTGATTCATTAGGCAAATTCACGTTTTAACAAAAATTGTTGTTGAAAAAGTTGTGGATTTAGGGGTTTTTGCTGATTTGCTAGCTTTTGCCCACCGCACCGCCTGCGGGATATGCGCTTTAAATGTTGCGGCTGCTCTTACCCAAATAACTATTTCAACACTTCTGTGGCATGCCTTCTCGTAACCCTTCTACTGCAATATTTGATCCAGCTGCACCACTAAGGGCTAAATTCGCAGCGCATATGTAGTTAAACACAAATTTTTAAACCAGCATGCCCAGGAATTTCAAATTTGTATAGAAAAATATTGTTTTTTTTTTTTAATATGTATGTATATCTTCAGGCGATATGATTTTCCATAGTTAACTATGTGAGTTGGCGGCCGCTATAGTGTAGTGGCCGCTGTTGGTAGTGGTGCGCGCTTTTACCTCGCAAGGCACGAGTTCAAGCCCTGGTGAAAGCAACAACGCAAAAATATAGAAAAAAGGTGTATTCTTGACAGCGGTCGTCCCGCAAACCTCCGAGTGTATTTCAGCTATGAAAAACAGCTTCTCATCAAAATACAATAGCCGTTCGGCCAAACCTTTACATATGGAACGATTCACGCCAAATGTGCCAGGCGCGCTGAGCGGTGCAAAACAAGCTGTTTTTCAGTTTTTTTCTGGCATATTTTTGACAGTCCTAATTGGGGAACGTACACATACTACGGGACCCACTTTTTCCAATTTTTAATCTTCCACTCAGGTGACGATATGCAATATGTACAGTATTGGACAAATCTATAGCACCCCGCTTTCAAAGTGATATTGTTTATTTTTAAGAATTTTCGTTTAAAATACAGTTCATTCTCTAACAAAATTCATAGAAACCCTAGTTTAAAACTTTTTAAAAGAATACAAAATAATGCAACAAATGTTCACCCAAATTTCAAACTTTTTTCTCCGAAGTGCTAGAATTTTTCTGTGTACGCAGTTTTAGAGCCCATTCAATTTTAGTCTAGTAATGCGCACGTTTCAAGTGGCTTAAAACTACCGTTGAATTTTTTAAATTTTTCTTTGGCATTTGTTTCCATATAACGAATAAACAAAATTTATTTTTATATGGAGGAAACACGAAACGCCTTCGGCGAAAATTTATGTTTGGAATTTACAACAAAAATTTGCAATTAATTTGGCTAAAAAATGCAAAAATTCAGTTAGTAATGAAGGACTTAAAAATTAGTTTGACAGTGGAATTCAATATTTACTAACAAAAAGGCAAAGGTTAAAAAAAATTTCATACCAAACATCTTAGTTCTAAGGATCGATTAGCGGATATATACCTGTGTACATACATAAGTGTGAAGTGAAAAAATTAAAAGCTAAAGTTAAGTAAAGTATCCTGCAATTTGTTTTTCGCTTCAAATGGATACAAAATTTAATAATTATCTTATTCGCCCACTAGCTTAAATATACATATCGTCGTTTAAAGTAAAAAACCGCGTATCGTCATTCTGCAAAACCGCGTAACTGAGATTTACTGCCAAAAATTGGATTTGCTCACACAAGCTCCTTATCCATTCGTTCTGGAATATACTAGCCAGAAATGCAATTGCTTTATCAACAAGTAATTTTTAGCAAAAAAAAAAATTGACTTCAACTCTCATATAAAAAAAAATATATATATATATATATCTCATGATCCACTGATCGGATCTTAACCGAAATCGGTTGACGCGGTAACATACATAAAAAAAAAAATAAAAAAAAATAAAAATAAAATATTTCGACGAACTTATAACCTCCTCCTTTTTTGGAAGTTGGTTAAAAAATTAATAGCATGCAAAGCAATCAACATTGTGAATGCAGGCTTTATCAGACATTTTTGGATAATGCACTTTAACCTATCTATGAATGTATAAGTATTTAGTATGTAGATTAACTCATCACTTGCAGTATATAAATTGCTATGGCATCCCAAACAACAAAACCAAATATATATGCACATACTACATATCGCCAACATAACATCAATATAGATGCAAAATAAATTTCATTTAGTAAGTGATAAAAATATGCAGATTCCTTCATTAAGTAACACATTATGTCATGAGCAAATGTTGGCATGCAACATTGTGGCACATGGCACATTTTTACAAATTGGCCATTCTCATTATTGACAAATTTAATGTAATAAAAATAAACAACAACAACAACAATAAAGAAAAATGCTGCTAATGATAACAATATATACGAGTACATAGCAATGACAACAAACACAAAGCAACAATGTAGTGAAGTTTGTAATAATAATCTGATTGCAACAGCATGCGTGTTTATATGTACTTATACATATATTTTTGTATGCAAGCTTGTGCTTTATTGAGTTAATGCAATTGCTTGTAGACTTAATGTGTTAATTTTACGCAGAAGGGACAACGGTTGCCTATTGCAGCAATTTACGTTGAGCAACTGGCGCGCGTATGGCATGTGGCACAATACAATTTCAATTCAATTACTTAATTACCGCACTGCAGCAGTGAAAGTGAAAATGAAATAAATACACTTACATATATACGTGACATATGAAGAACAAACGAGAAAAAAATATAGCAATACAGAATTAAAATCGGCCGAGCACATATGTACATATGTACTTATGTATAGTGGATTGCGAATTATTGCAATTCTTGGCAACCAGTGGAATGGCGATAAAATCTGAAGCATGCGATAAAAAATATATGCATACATACGTACATATGAGTGTCTGTTTTTTGGTTTTGCACCTGGAACTTAGCATATACATAACTACATATATGATTATATATGTACGGAAACATTGGCCAAGACCTGATTCACCTTTGCAGGTTTCTTTTTTCGATATCAAGACCCACACTGTCGCACCAACTCTTCGCTAAGCTTTTACCTCCTTGATTGGCGTCGCAGAGGGTACTCCCGTAACTACCTGTGCCAATTATTACTGCTATATTATCCCTGGCAAGGTTGCTATTATTTCAGGGGGTTGTAGAATTGCTGGTTCCACAGGCTATCCATTTACAGATAGCACTGTGCGACAATTTGATGACAATTCATACCAGGCCGGACTTTGCTAATATTTTCTGAACCTATCCAGCAATAAAACACTCGATGAATTTGCAAAAGTTAGCTCGTATATTTATTTTATGGCCTACTAAAGTTTTCATGTCCCTGACTAAGTAATTTTCAAAAAAGTGGAAACAACTTCTTAAAATCATTGTCTAAGCGAAGTTAAAGGTTAAGACGTATACAGTAAAATTGTATGGGAAATATTTTCATAGAACATTTTAATTCATTCGCTCCGGATTGAAAGGGTCTCCTTGAGTCTTAACTCAAGAAATCCTTCAAAAAAAGCAAATTTGAAAGTTCATTAGAGAATCTCGAAAATTATTCTTCGGAATATTTTACTAAGGGTCTTCTCAAGCAAAAACTTCATGCCACCAAAGTAAAGTAAAGTAAAAGTAAAAAGTTAAAATAAATGGTATTTCTATCGCACTGGGGCCCTCCATCTTTCTTGCCATTTTGCCAACACCAGCGGATTCAGAGTTGAATACTTTCAGAGCTGGAGCGTCAGAGTCCATTCGAACGATATGGGCAAGCCAGCAGGAATTTTACATTTTTTTGTTTTGTTTAAAATTATTTCACCATTTTCATTTATTTATTTTTTTTTTTAATTTGTGTTTGTCTTTAATTGATATTTCTGCTTACTTGCTGCGTACAATCCAATATAACGCAGATGGCTGAGTAACCAGGCAACCGTGCCGTGCCCGTCTTTTTCACATTCCCAATGCGCCAATTTCAACGTCGCTTCTCGCAATAAATAATACTACATAAACGAGGCAATTTCATATCATCCGCAACCCCTGATTCTTCCGCGCTTCATTGCATTTTTATAACTCAATCGCCTACAGCTGCAGCACCTGTTTCACGCTAGCTTATGGACGTCTGTCCAACTACATATCTGCCACCGATATGCAGCCGGCGAGCGTATTTCAATTGGCCCTAACTGAAATTTGCATACGTTGCATTTCGCAACACCTCACTCTGTATGTATCTCCTCACACTCCTCCGACCGCTTGATTTTAATTCTGTATTTCTTCCTGTCTTTAATGTTTTGCATTTTTATGATCAACGATTGGGTAATAAACTTTGCCATTGAAGTTGACACGGCTGCTGGAGCTGTGGTTTTGCAGGAGCAGCTACTACTAAATATGGCACTGCAGCAATGTGGAAAAAAAGCGGTGAATACAATTAAAAATGAAATAACCCAGCATGTGATTAAAGTTAAATTAACTGCTGCATTGCTGGTGTGTAACCAACTTTAAAACCAAAACAACGACAATAGTAAAAGCAACTTATTGTACTACATACATAGCCACATATGAAATGTGTGATAGGGAAATTGTCGATATTTTCAATATACATAAAAACCACACACATATGTGCAATTATGTATGTACAGAAGGGTGGAACTTATGTTTCAGGCTTTCTTTGGACTCCGACATATTTAAGTCAAGAAAACAAATTTTCTGTCAATTTGAATGAATTTTCTCTTGTTCCCCCGCATTGCCTTGAGACTACATGCCGAAAATCTTTTTTATGGTTTTGAATCAAAATTCGACCAATTAAAGTCTAAGGCTTTTTCTTTGAAATTGCCTTATAAGGTCTGACGCTTGTGAGCAAAGAATAACGCGAAATGTAAATAAAGAATGCTTAAGCAGCCGCGAGCATATACGAGAGCCTGCCACCACATAAGCCCTTCCAAAATGTGAAGGGTTGCCCGAAGTGGTTCAAAAAGCTACTACGGTTGAGCAACTGCCTTTTTTTATAGCCAAAGCACTGTGACATTTGGCACAGAAGTTAAAAGATAACATTCGAATTTGACCAAAAAATGATCTTACAGCACTTACACTACCAAACCAGGGTTCATGAACAAAACAGATTCTTCCCGAACAGCTGCAAGCTCATCTCCAAAAAGGACTTCCCTAAGATATGCCTTTTTCAATACCGAATTTCAGCTTTGCGAGGCGGTTCTTTCCGCTAAAAAGGTGGGAAAAACCAGCAGTCCAACCAAAGTCATGCCAACCCATTGGTCCCGCGGCTTTTTATTAAAAGCTAGGCAAGTAATCATAGACAGGCATCTCAGGTCTCTTCTCATTTTCAAGAAACTCCACCCCAAAATATAAATTGTGTTAATTGAATCGACTAACATTCGTGTTCTAGGTTTAAGAAATACTTTTATAAATGTGTACAAATGGTATAAAAATATACTGAACAAACGTAATACAGGTGACCAATTTAAATATAAAGGGCATAAATTCCACTTTAATATTTTCAACACACCGTAGTGAATATTTTCTACATAGAATTTTTTCCTTAAAAATTTGGCCCACCCTCAGTTATATATATTTAATTCCACCGCGATTTCATTTATAAGTACTACACAATTTTTTGTATTGCTCTGCAGCTACACTGCATTGCGGACGTAAAATTATTGCTGCATTTTTACTGTCGAGTATTTATTGACGTTTTGCAAATGCTTCACAACTCAATTTTTTTCGCAAGCAAATATTTTCAGAGTTTCCTTATTTGTAGTGTTTACTGAGTAACACATTTAACAAATTGCGATATTTGGATATTTAATGCCAGCAAAAATATATAACTGCAATTCGTTTGCATCAGTTGCCATTGAAAAAAGTTATATGCCCATACATATGTATGTATGTTGTATAAGGATATAAAAGCAGCCGCATTTTAACGGCTTATTTTACATATATACTAAATATGTATTTGTACAGATGGCAATTAAAATTTCCATTTGCTGGCGAGTACGCCCAAATGCATTTCAAAAGTCTATTAACACATTTTTAATGTTTGCGTATTGACCTTCGTGTTGCTTAACTCTTACACTTTAACAGCTTTAACAATTTTATATAATATATTTTATTGCATTGCAAGTAGATTAAAGTATGCATTAGCTTACCATTGAAACAGATGTCTGTGATGATCATCCAGATCAGTGCGAACAAATTGAACCACTCATGAAATAAACGCTCTCTTCTGCTCATTGTGGCTTTTTGGGTTTTGTGTTAGTAGGAAGGAGTTCGGAGGGTATTGGTGAGGTGTCTGAAAAGAATAAAACAATTTTCAATTTATTAAAATAGTCAGCCATATTTACGCAGTTGCCATCTACCTTAACTTTATCTACCAAAATTATGCTTGCCTACTGGCCAAATATATTTTGCAAAGCACATTGACAGAGACCCCCTTTTCTAAACAAGTTGGTCACCTTATTTAGGTAGTACGCTTTGCCAAGAATCTCTCGGTGGCAATAATATAATGCCTTATGTTGACCAGTTTTCGCTATATTTTTTTTCTTTAATATTTAATATTTTCTTTTCATATGTCAAGCTAATTAAACATACAATAACACCGTGCGATAGGCAATTTTACACACAAAAATCAATATATTCGCGAATTCATGGGCCAAATATATGCAGTAAAATTGCGTTTTAAGTTTTTCTCTCTGACGAGAGGATTTTTTAAAAAGAACTTTGAAAATTGAATAATATGAGTAATTCAGAAAATGGTTAAAAAATTTAGTGCAGTGTACTTAGGAAAACAGTATGGATATCAAATTAAAGGGAAAATTCTGTAGAGAAAGAACAGATTAAGTTTGTTGATTCATAAGGTATTGAAAATGTCCTTAAAAATTGTATCCTTGAATATCCTTGAAATTTTGCAATATTTATTTTGAAAAAATTATATGTTAAGGACTGATATAAATTCGACAACGTCCCCGAATATAGTCTTTCTAACTTTATTAGCTTAAAAAAATAAAAATGTTTATAAGGGCATTTATGATATCTTTGAAATTATAAAGTTCTAGTAAAAAAATTCTAAAACTAAAAACGCTGTTTTACTGTATTAGGCCCATAGTGTCTTGAGTATATTGATTACTTGGTGTGTTTTGATTTTTTTCTTTACTCAGAATTTTTAGAAAAAATTTAGGTACGCAATTTTATAAGTATAGCCCATTAAATTACAGGAGGATAAAGTGCAAGTTTAAAGTGACTAAAAGTAACGTTGCTTTTTATATTTTTTTTTTGTTGGAGGTGTCACGCAACCTTTTATACAAAAATTTAAATATTAAATAAAAAAAATAAATATAGGCTAAACTGGTTGAAATAAGGCGTTTCTTTTTTTCTGCCACTAGTATTATGAACTTGCTTTTTTCGACATGCCTTAAGTTCATTTATCAGAAATGTACACGCTAAAGTATTGTTAAATGCGTATAAATTTAATTACTGTATTTTGTTTTGTTACTAATGAAATATTTTTCAACTTAAATAATAAAGTAAATAGGTTTCAAACCCATTTATTTATTATTTGTTATATGGTGGGACAGCTTCTCAAACTATATTGATGCAATTATTTCATGTTAAGTTGTTGGAAAATAATGAATATCTAAATTACCGGGACTAATCACGGGATCCCGGCAATTGCTAAGGTTCGTAGACAAATATCACAATGTGCTATCACAATGGACCCTTGACTTGTGCTAAATCAGGCTGATTATGGCAACTTAACTTAACTTAACGGAACGTAGATTCAAATCATGAATGAAACAGATTTCGGCGTGGCATTAAGTTACGTTAAGTTTCGGATGTTCAATTATAAGCAACACCCATTTAACAGCATTTTTTTTTAGAGAGAGAGCCGTAAGTCCTAACATGCAAACATCCACATTTTTAATATTGGTAAGAAGTTTAGATACAGTTAAAACCCTGTATCCTGTGTATATCTACAATTATGACACTTCACCTTAAAGTCATTAGATTAGAGGCACTATCAGACTTAAAAATTGATTAAAAAAAAAAACGTTAATTGACAAAAGTACTGGTAGATACTAACTTACGGCATTAGCAAGCAAAACCACCTGCAGTAATTCTGTACGACCCAACTATGGAATGAATGGATGAATTGGTTATTTTATTTTTAGTTTGTTGATTTCCAACACTTTTGTCGAATTCGCATTCCATGTCCATCCCCAGCTATCAGCGTTTTCTTCGCTTTGCCTTGCCCTACTTACATTTACTTGCAACAGCATAGTGACTTTTATTGTTGTCATTGTTGGCATTGTGTTAATTTAATTGAATCAAGCTATGTTCACTTTATTGTTTCCCTTTGCAGGCTTACAATTATTTATATCATTCTTATTGTGGTAGTGCATATTTAGTTGTCGCCGCAAGAGGCAATGTTTCTTCAGATTTCGAAGAACAGCTTCGTCCGCACAGTCAGTTTGTTTTTATGTATAATGGTTAAGCTTGAAAGTACTGTGGCCATGCCTATTACTTGTTGTTGTTGTTGTTGTTGTTGTTGTGGGTGTTTATCAGCAAATGAACAAATAAAGGCTTTAAAGGAGTAACGGAGAGTTAAGCTGAGTCTGACGTTGGCGCTGGCGTCAGCTGCAATGTCTAAGTCTTTTCCTATCCTGCCTGTCCTGTCGGTTCTGTCTGTGTCTGCGATGCACAAATTCCATGCGTATTTTAATCCCTTCATGACAACGTTGAAGAGCTGCAAACACTTTGTTGTCTCTCATTTGAATTTGCATTTGAATTGTTTGCATGTATGTATGTATGTGTGTATGTAAGCATGCGCTTTTTCCAACCTGTCACTGCTTTTGTTGCTGCTGTTGTCTTGTTTTCTGGTTTTCTCTATCATTCTATTTATGTACGCTTACATAGGCATACATACATATGTATCTATATACATTAGACTGCATCACCAAAAAAGTTGCGGTTTTTCCGCCGGGATTACAAAATTTATTATATTTTAAGAAGTCCACCAAAATATTTCGGAAAAATATTAAGATTTAAGCGAGCTGGACCGATTTGAAAATGCCTCCAAAAATAAAGTTTTTTATGAATAAAAATAGTTTCTTAAAGAACTTTTTGAAAAAATTGCCCTCAAATGACAAATTAGATGAAGCTTATAAAATCTGCATAGAAATATTTGAAAATCTTTTTGATGCTGTTTTTCTACTTTTTTCAAAGATTGGTTTCCAAAAAACTTGAATAACTGGGCCAAACACATTCTGATTTAGACTTATGGGATCTCAGTAGAAAGGTATTTTCACACTGTTTTTATTTCTGGCCAAAAAAATGTCATTCGTGTCCCATCTTGTTTTTCGAATACCAACACATCTTAATTCAACTTTGAATGACGTTCGTTCATCCTACCTTTCTCTTCCATCCTTTGAATGAGTTTATATGCAAAGAAATAAAAAGGGTGAGAAAATACCTTTCTAAGGACACCTCTTAAGTCTAAATCGGAAGAGTTTGGGTTCAGTTATTCAAGTTTATTCTATACCAATCTTTGAAAAAAGTAAAAAAATAGCATCAAAAATCTCATCATTACGATTCTGTTAAAAATATTATTTTCGTTTTTTTTAAATATTTTTATGCAAATATTTTAAGCTTAAACCGTTTTGTCATTTGAGGGGATTTTTTCAAAAAAAATCTTTAAAAAACAATTTTTATTCATAAAAAACTCCATTTTTGGAGGTATTTTCAGATCGGTCCAGCTCTCTTAAATCTTAATATTTTTCCGAAATATTTTGGCGGACGTCTTAAAAAATAATAGATTTTATAATTCCAATGGAAAAATAGAACCGATTTTTTTTTTGTATGGGGAGTGGCGCAGTCTAATATACATACATATGTATTTACTATAACCAGTTCTGTTGGCACTGCTGGCTTGTCTTTATTTAAATTGCATTAAAATTTCAAATTTCTTTTGCGGTTTGTTTGACAGAGAAATCTGTTGACGGTTCGTTGGCCAAGTTATCAGGTTGAACTGGAGAATCCGACGTGGCATTGTTATTACTTACGTTCTATGCAATGCGATGCTAGGCATTGTGTGGTGGTGGTGGCATGTTATGACACGATTTGACCCCTTGATGGCAAACAACGACCGGTGGCATTAAGCATTTTGCGACAAACCACAACAACAAAAAATAATAAGGAATAATATGGAAATTAGACGCAAGATTTTTATGCCCATTAAGGTGCCACATCCATGTACCAAAATTTGATGAGCTTTTAAGCGAATCGTAAATTTTTGGAATATTTTGTTTTATGACTACCGCCTAGTTTTGGTTTCACAAAACTTTTTAACTCATTCTACATAAATAAGTATTCAGACTCAAATGGAGGGCGTACTGTGTTGCGGGAGAAGTGTAAACTGAAAGGTCCCGCGAACCCAATCAGTGAATTACTAAAGAGATGATGACTGTCTGAAAACGATAAAGGTAGAGAATAAAATTCATCAAAATAAAATTTAAAATAAATAAAAATTAGAAGAAAATTAAATTAAATTAATTAAAATATAATAATAAAAAAATAAAAATACATAAAACAAGTTTTAAAAATTTAATTAAAATGAAAAAAGATATAGATTTTTCTTTAAAAAAAAAAAATTTAAATCTAAAAACATATTTAATTAAAAACCAGAAAAGAGATTGTTGAGAGAGTTGGAACAAATTGGCGGCTTTAACTAGTTGCTGAAATATCGGAGTTTTCGAATTTCGTCATTTTAGTCCGATAAAAAAATAATTCCAACATATTAATTTTGTGTGCCAACGTTAATAATTGTACCGAGTTACGCGCAAAAATAATGTGCATGGCGTAACCCGGGCTAAATTTTCTCAGTCAAGAAAAATACCCATTTTCTGCTGATCTTTTTGCTATAAATATTTAGTGCTAATTGTACCGAATTTTATTTTTTTTTTTGTATGGCAAGTGATGCACCCTAATGTACGTACATATGTACGAACATAGTGCTTTGACCCTAAGGGCAGCTGATGCTGGTAGTACAAATACACTTTTGGCTTGAAGGGCATTACAAATTTACGTTTTGCGGCTAGAGTTATTCTTTTGACTATTCTACTTCTACTAGCAAAGCCTACTACATTTTACCCTGCAGCGAATAGTCAGTTGTACTAAGTCAAGTTGAGCTTTGAGTTTCAAATTAAAATGCGCCGCTCAACGTTATGCAAATATTTCCAGTACCATTGACAGTTGGCACGGTGAGTGGACCGATAGATACAAGGTGGCTGGTTTGTCGGCTGATGTTTGACTGTTGCAAGTTATGCATATCGCCAGTGAATACTAATAGGTAAGCCGCGGAGCGCCGTAGTTGTGAGCAGCTCTTCCGGAAAATTTGCAATGTTAAAAAATAGTTATTTATGCATTCAGAAATAAAGGTAGTCTTGGGTTTTTATGAATTGCGGGTCAGGTAGGATTTGTATATTTTATCCTAAGAATTTTAAAGGGCATTATAAATTTTATGAATTTATACACAATACATTAGTTACATAGTTAGTATCGCTTACTGACGATAAAATGTGTATACCTAAGTGACACATTTTGGTCTCACGAAGCATGATGTTGAAAATTTCCATTCCATTACCTAAGGATGCTGATTGCTCAGATTTGGTATTTGGAGTAATAACACTGTATCACAATTTTGTTTATTTTTATTTTTTAAGTTCACCGAATGACACTATACAATTCCTATGTAGAATTGCTCCGTGATTCCGAAAATCAAGTTAATTTTTTTCTAAGAATAACTTTTCGAGTGCTCAAAAAAAAAATTCAAAACGTCTTAAACCAATTTGCAGCTCACTCACAGGTCTCATTTTACATTAAATGGCATCAAATTTTTCAACTCCAGACTAGTTGCCAAAATTGTACTTTTTAAAAATAGTTAATATGCATTACTTGTAAGAAATTTCTTGGTACTGCTTTTGCACCAACCAAAATTTCCTAGTTAGTGTCCAAGTTAAACTGGTTTATTTTATTCTAGTATTGCACTTTTGTTGTAGAAATGTGGTTTATATTTCATTCTGGGGGAAAAACCCCCTCTTTTTCTTTAAAAGGAGTGCCACTAATTATGGACTTCTATTTTTCTATTTGGAACTTTTTTATACCCAAAATGGCACCTCATATCCATGGCTGAGTGGAAGATCGACCTATCTCGCCCATCAGTTCAAAAAAGCCCTATCTCAGAAAACTTTTCAAGAACGCCCTACTTCGAAATTTGATTGAAGAACGACCTATTTCAGAATTTCATTGAAAAATACCCTATCTCAGAATTTGGTTGGAGAATGCCCTATCTACATTGGAAATGTGTACAATTAGTCCATTGAAAAAGAAACAAATGGTTAGCTAGGCGGAGGTTTAATCTGAACCAGCATTAAGAAACTTGTCGTTAAAATTCTATGCCCATAACACAGTGTGACGTATCTACGAGAAAATTAAGAAATAAATAATTATTTTTATAATTTCATTTTAATTCGTGTGCTTAGTTAATTATTATTTTTAACTTATTATTTATTTCTATTATTTATGAAGGAATACATAGTTGACGCAGCTCGTTAAAGCGATATTTTAAGCAAATTTAATTTCATTGCGTTTGTTTGGATTTAGATTTAAAAATTCTGTATAATAATATGTCAATATTTGTGCATTCGAATGCAATTAGATTGGTAGAGATGTCAATTAACTATAAAAAAAAATTGGGAGAAAAAAGTACCAATATTCAAATGCAAATGTATTCGTGTCATTGTGATGATAAAAATGATTAATTAAAATAATTTTTATGTTTGCATATGCAATTTTGCGTACACATATGTACATACATATATCTTTGGGCTTATCTGCATCAGTTTGCACAGCTTTAGTGCCACAAGGCAATTTAAGTCTCGATCGGCAATATTTACCGACATTAAATCACTACATTTTGTATTTTGAAGAGCACTTCATCTATATGAAATTAAGCATAAATGGTCAGCACACTTTCATTTTCTTTGTTTATCAGCCGCCGTTTTGCCCCGCGCTGCCAGTCAATAAAATTTTTATCTCACTTCGCTTCACTAAGCTTCTAACAAATGCTTTTCATATTTAGTTACACACTCGTATCCCTGCAGAAAAAAATATCAATTGATAAAAAGTATTTAATCAATTTTTATTAAGTTTTTTTGAGGAAAAATTCTTTACTTTTAATTAGTTATGACAAAACAATAGGGCAACTCTGGCAACTGTCTTTCAACTCACAATAGTAGTTGGAAAGCTGTTTACTGTCTTTCGAAAAATTTATTGAAAGATCTGGTACGCAAAGTTCTAACCGTTATGCTGTTCGCCTTTTAGCAAAACTTATTTATGAAGTGAATTAAATTAAACAAGAAAAATACATACATGTACATTTTGTATTTTTTTTAATTAAAAAAATTTAATTAAAAAACGAAAAATTGAGGTATATTGAAGTGTCAGTATCAGATGTCAAAATTCCTTGGACACACACACGAAATAATTGCAATTTTTTCTTAACCGTTTTCTTGAGAGCTGCGTACTGGCAGGGAAAATATAGAGATAATACACTGTCCTTTACTTCCTTGCTAACCCAACTGCAAGTTAACTTCTAGTTAGATACATTTTCTAGAGGGATGTATTGTTGAGTTAGAGTTTTTGCGTGTGTGTGTGTGTGTGTATGTATGTGCGTGAAAATATATTTGCATTAGTCTCCAACTTGCAAATGTGCATATTTCAATTGATAGTTAGTTAAGCCATATTTTATGTGTGCAAACACACCCGAAAGCAAAAAAGCACACCAACAAAATCATATTCACATTTACCCAAATGCGCTCATTCATATCTATTGTTACACGCATATGTACATATGTAAGTAAATATCGAGTAATTCTTACAAACTTATAAGAATGAACTTTTGTATTCTGCTGGACATCATTATGTCGCCAGCTGTACTAAGTAAATTTCAGCAAATACAAATTCAGCACAAATTCAAGATTTTCGATTTTAATTTTCATGATTGTCCAATTTTCGACGTTGCATATTTGCATTTGCTTACAATAACATAATAACACTCATACGTATGTATGTACATTAGACTGCATCACCAAAAAAAGTTGCGGATTTTCCGTCGGGATTACAAAATGTATTGTATTTTAAGACGCCCACTAAAATATTTCGAAAAAATATTAAGATTTAAGCGAGCTGGACCGATTTAAAATTACCTCCACAAATGAAGTTTTTTATGAATAAAAATAGTTTCTTAAAGAACTTTTTGAAAAAAGTCCCCTCAGATGACAAATTAGAATAAGCTTAAAAAATCTGCATAAAAATATTTAAAAATCTTTTCAACGGAATCGTAAGAATGAGATTTTTGATGCTGTTTTTTTACTTTTTTCAAAGATTGATTTGCGAAAAACTTGAATAACTGGGCCAAAACTATTCTGATTTAGACTTATAGGATCTCAGTAGAAAGGTATTTTCACACCGTTTTCACTTCTGGCCAAAAGAAACGTCATTCGTGTACCATATTTTTTTTCGAATACCAAAACATCTTAATTCAACTTTGACTTCCATCCTTTGAATAAGTTTATTAGCAAATAAATGAAAAGGGTGAGAAAATACCTTTCCAATGACACCTCTTAAGTCTAAATCGGAAGAGTTTAGGTTCAGTTATTCAAGTTTTTCTTATACCAATCTTTGAAAAATGTTAAAAACAGCATCATCATTACGATTCCGTTAAAAGTTTTTTTTAATTTTTTTTTTTAATATTTTTATGCAAGTATTTTAAGCTTAAACCGTTTTGTCATTTGAGGGGATTTTTTCAAAAAAAATCTTTAAGAAACTATTTTTATTCATAAAATAAACCATTTTTTTGAGGTATTTTCAGATCGGTCCAGCTCACTTAAATCTTAATATTTTTCCGAAATATTTTGGTGGACGTCTTAAAATATAGTAGATTTTATAATTCCAATGGAAAAATAGTACCGATTATTTTTTGTATGGGGAGTGATGCAGTCTAATGTACATATATGTATGTGTCTGTTTTAAACTTGAATGTAAACAAATTTTGCAAATGTAAATTTTCGGGTGCCATTTAAACCATTTAAAGAAATACAGCTCAATAATACATATGTACCTCAATTATACTTCCCTTGAGGGGGCTTCGCACAGCAGATAAACACCGTCAGACAAGGTACATACGAATACCCTCTCGGGTTTCGTCCAACACAATCAAGTGTTTCATTTTGTACATTTACTAAGCGTTAAGAATAGTTTGGAAAAGTTTTTGCTCAGGAATTTCGATGGATCAATCTGAGGTTACTAAATTACCGATACAGGGTCATATACATATACATATACATATACATATGTACTTATGTATGCGCACCAAATGTGGCGTTGGAAATGAATGGGTTTTAATGTAAAGGTGATGAAATTGTGCACATTTTGTTTACAGGGCCATCCAATTTGAAGCTGCTTGAAAAAAGCTATGCTTGAAGTGATTTCTTAACTTCACAGTTATTTTCTCAGAAGGGAATTCTTAAAAGATATGTATTTTAATTAAGCTGTTTCTTTTTATTCAACTTCTTACAATACCGGTTTTCGGGTTATTTGAAAAATTGTAATTAAAAAAAATAGGTTCCATATAATTTTGTATTTTTTTTAATATTCTATTGCATTTTTCCGAACTTTGTCGGATTGAGATCATGGGCTGTCTGATAGTTTTGCAATACCTTGTTTGATCATCTTCTCAAATTCAGTACTCGCAATTTTTAGACAACCGGGATCTAATCGACGAGCGCGCCTACTGTCTGGAGCACCAGGTGTGGTTTTTATGTGATGCTGCGTTGTATGTGTAATATGCGTAGATGCACCATCGAGGCGTGTAACTCTGGAAAATTCGGCAAGCGATTCCCAAAATGCTGACGATTCATTTGGATGCTGAATTTTAATTGACTGCAAATCCATACTCCTGGTTGTGGGTGCAAGAGTGTCGGTCTGTAATAAAGGGTTGTCGTCGGGGTCACAATTGTGAGAAATCAGTCCTTTATTTCTACATGTCTGTCCGACATGGTAACCAATCCTATTGCAACTTCCTATTAAATTGCCGAAATTATTCATATATGTATGAGCGAAGAATATCGGGTGATGATCTTCGTTATTTATTTTCGTATGTTGACGCATGCATCCATCTACTTTCAACTTCGTCAAAAATTGATGCGTTTAAAATTGAGAAAAAATGTCTTTGATGGCGTTAAGTCTATTAAAAACGTATTTAAATGCCGTTTGGTACTAACATTCAAGTAAATCAGTATTGAACTATTAGCTCTGTCGGTTGCTAATAATATGATTACTATGTATTCCTAAAAAATTATTTTGTGAAACACAACCTGAAATTAAAGTCAAAATCAGAGCTGTCCATAAATGTCTTTAATTTTCGTTATATTTTTTAATAGCCATTAAATTTATTTGCTTGAACACAAATTCATCCTAATGAATAACCCTTTCGTATCTATGTAGGGGATTATCCTGCGTTCAAATGTCTTGATTCTTGCTGCTCTCCTGTGGTTTCGCATGCCAAATTGGTCTGCGGAGCACAATCAACAATTTTATCGCCTTGTGCGCCACATTGCAGTCGAAAAATATTTGCACCCAAAACAAATTGAGACATTTTTCACTCACTTCACTTACCAATGAATTTTTCGTCCCACTCGTGCATTCCCCTCAGCTCACCGAAGCAGGTCGCTTAAGATATACATATGTATATGGATATGTACATTAGTGATGACAAACTATCGGTCGCACTATCGATAGTATCGATGCAGAAAAATTCACAGAATAACGGACATGCTACATGCACAGTGCAGCTACTGGCAAGTCTTTGTCTAAGACTTTGGTCCTCGAAGCCGGTAAAGATATCCGTGAACGACGACTTTTCACTTTTATAATATTGTCCTCTTGGGACGTTTGTTCAATGTCTGGTCATTGTATTTAAGCGGACCTTTGTGTTCACTGGATCCTCCGATTGGATTTTTCACCCCTAGGGATTTCTTATCGGATTTCGAAGCTCAGAGTTTGCCATAAAATTTTCAGGGTTTGAAAAATATTCTCAGATATGTTTATTTAGTTAAATGAGTGCCTTTAGCCCAGGAAAGTCATGCTTCGTCAAATGTGTTCACATAGGCTGTGACCTTCCAGGGTTAAGTTAAAGTTTTGCTAAGAAATGTTTATGAAAATGAACAAAAGTGAAGACTAATAATTATTTTTCAAACTCGGAGTCTGTGCGACTGAAAAAATGGTTAGCCTATCCTCAGCTGGTACAACCTAATTAAAAATAGTATCAGACTAAAATTTTCTAAAAACTCTATCGTTTGACATTAGTATTTACAAATTTCATCTCGACTTTTAAAATAGCTGGCAACCCCTTTAAAAGTATTTTCAAACTGAAATATTTTTAAGTTGAATTTGATTATTTTAACACCTGGCAACTCTCCTAAATACAGTTTAGAAATAAATTATCATTTGACAATCCATTTAACTTATTAAATAATTTGAATTACAATTTTTCAACAGGCAACCCTCTCTCTTCTGACACTCTAAAAAATCCTAAATGATCAAACTAAGTATTTCTTAACACTCGTTCGTTTGATACGCATATATTAAAATTAAATTACCGATACAATCGGTAGTTTGCCATCACTAATTCGTATATGTACATCCTCTTTGGCTACATTTCGGTTACTGTCTTCATCCAAACCTTTTATTCAAAACCAAAATATTTTCAGATCACTCATTCGGTTGTTGAGTTTCATTTATAAATGCATAACAGTGGTGGGGCACCGCAACTACTCGCCCTGTTTCGCCAACCAACGCAATAAAAAAAATAAATACGTAAACGTAAATTAACGTAGGGAAGGGGAGATGAAGCGCAACAGTGAGGACTGAATTTACTTGTCTCCATTCGCAACATGCACATGTACGAGCATTTAAATGAGGTTTTTCGTAAAAGTGTGTGTGTGTATGTTAAATTGCTACAAAAGCTCTTCCCAACTACAAAAACATTCTGCCTACATTACCCCCCAGCTCATTCATTTGTCCTTTCGTTCATTCGTTCATTCACTCAGATATTTATGTTTTGACTGCCCGAATCTGGAATTTTCTGTAGGAAAATATTTTCATTGCAAAAGTGGCATCTCATGTGAGCATTAAAATTAAATTTAAATATTATTGCTGTGTCAGGTGGTCGACGGCAATCGGGCGGAGTGCAGCGCCATTGAGTTGTTGGGCAAGCAATGTCCGTTGGCGTTGATTAAGCTTACGAATCTGGGTAAGGAAGCACTCAAATGCCAGCAACCGCAAAAGCAACAAAATTACTTAAATACAAAAGTTCAGACAACTGGCTAATGGTTACAGCAAAAGTGTGCTGAATGATGTGCACGTGGCGGTGGAGATGGAGGTGGGGAGGTTTGGTCAGAGCTACTCGAATAAAGTTGACATTTAAAGCACTTGGAGCACAATTAAGAATGTGAAGTCAATTTTATTATTAAATATTGCGCTTTAGGGTAAATTTTAGATTACACAAATGGCTAACCAAAAAAAAATTGAGTACAATGCAGAAGCATGAAGCATGAATCCATATATATGTATGTACATATGTATATTTCTGATGTAATGGCTCTTAAACAAACTCAGCCAAATAAAAACCGCATTCGTTTTAGTAATAAAAGCTACAACAAATTTCCTTTTTTTTGTGACCAGTAAAACGGCAATCAAAATGACAAAAACTTAATCGAAATTCAAACGAATATTAAAGGTAGTTAATAAGGTTTAAATAACAGTTATAGATTTTTAAACTGCATTCAAAAACTTATTTATGGTCAACGTAATGGAAACGATTAATTTGGGCATAAATTGCAAAAATGTGTTTAAAGGAGATGTAAAGGATCAGAATCAGTGGGGGTAAATGATGTGTACTTTTATTTAATAAATGTGTAAAAAAAACATACTTTTGCCAAGCAATTTTTTTTTAATTTTTTTCTAAAGAGGTTTTTTTTTTAATTTCGAGCACTAACCGCCAAATATTTTTAAATTTTTTATCTAAAGAGGTAGTTTTTTGATTTCGAGCCCTAACGATGTAGGGGACTTTTTTTCTAAGGTTTACTTTTGATGCAGGAATGCAACTAAATGCTATAGGAACATTTCTTCATAAAAAGAAAATTTTGAAAGAAATGTCTTTTGCATCTTTTTGGCTTTTAGGGCTGGATTTAATGGACTTTAAAATTTTTCGGTAAAAGTGAAAGCCTTCGTCTCGATCACAGATAGCACATTCAAATTATAAAGAACTAACGAAACTTTGCATGCCGATCAAACCCGCGGTAAGTTGGGTTTACCGTTAGGATTTTAAGTGTAACAAAAAATAAGATAAATTAAGTACATCACCCAAGATAATAAATTTTATTTAACCGTAGTACACATAACCAAAAAAAAAATACCACATAAACACAAAACCGGGGTATCCGTGTGTCCACTTACTAGTTTTTCATGTTTTAGAGGCATTCAATTAAGAATGTTAATATATTTATTAACCGTGAAAATTCAAGTATGTAAATACACAGAAGAAATAGGCTTCAAAATACATACAACGACCATCTAAATATCTTCCGGTGCATATAAAAGGTAACAGAAGATAACATAATGAAATGTTTTGACAAATCAAAATTTTGAATGCCTTTTCTTTTACATATTGAGCGCTGTAGAATACGAGGCGTATATTCAATATATTTTTGACACCACTGTGAACGATGGAGAAGATTCTTTATCTGAGGACGGGGAAGAGCCAAAAACACGTGGCTTGAGGGAGTTTTTTTGTCACTTCCAACTGCCATTTTCGGGCCTTATCAATGTTGATTAGTCTCGGTCCGTTATCAGACATTCCGTCGTGAAATTTTTCGAGGTCATCAAGCACGATTTTGCTATCGTGGCGGGGGCAGATCTTGAAAATTCTCGCTTTGACTCGGATTGTAGTGAGAGGGTCGTCGACTAAGGTGAACGACAGTATTCCGCGACGGGGTCTCACTCGCAGCCTTTTATACGTCTGCCATGGTCATCATAAAAAGGAGGGGTTCGCATCCAAAGTCCATCGCACAACCTATCACGGGCGCGTGTCACGTCTCAGATTAGGCTTCCGAATGGCTGTTGAGTTACTAATTCGTGTAAATAATGGAAGTCGTGAGCTGCAAGAACCGGACGCAGAATTATAATTTTTTGCCACTGCGTGGTGAACGGTGATCATTTAAATTTCATATTCATATTTTTTTACTGTATTTTTACCCGACTTCCAAAAAAGGAGCAGGTTATCAGTTCGTCGCAATTTTTTTCTTTTTTTTTTGTATGCTACCGCAAAACTATGGACCACTTGGTCCCATACTGATCTGATTGGATCATGAAAAAATTAACGCTACTCCTAAATTTGTATATGATAATTGAAGTCGGTTTTGTTTTTTGCTAAAAATTACTTGCTTGTTAAAAAAAATTTTACGGCAAAATCTATAAACAGCTTGTTATTCGCTAAGTACTTCATATAAAAACTAGTAGACACACGGGTACCGCGGTTATGTGTTTGCGTAGCTGTCGTCTTTAGAAGCTTGTAGGTGCGGTACCACATAAGCCAATTTCATAAATGACTACTCAAACGACGCAAAACTATTCAAATCTTCCTAGATCCGAAGTTTCAATGCAACACAAGTAGTGGTACTTTAGCCACAGCAGTTCAAAATTGATAGTGGATACACGGGTACCCGGTTATGCGTTCTAGGGTTAAAAAAGAATACATCAATTACATATGCATTTCCTTTAGCTTAAACATAATAAATACATATACTACATACTAATTTGGAAAAAATTGTATTTCAAAAAAAATATAATCGCCTCTTAAGTGCATAAATTACAAAAAGGCAAAAGCAGGAAATGATACTCTTTCATTGTGGGTAAATACTTACATATTTACATGTGGTCGCTGAACCTTTTTCATTTATTAATAAAAGCTTGTAAAAAAAGTTGCCATACAGCATAAATAAGTATGAAGAAATATATTCCTTGGTGAACCCTCCAGCAAGGTTCACTCGGGTTAGCTTACGGATAATAGGCACCAAGCGTATTCACAAATAACCCGTTAGATATGCAAAATACCTAAATAAATATGTATGCACGTATACATATACACATATTTCCAAGCAATTTTGTTGGGTCATAAAAATACATAATTTAATTAGACAATTTCTGTCATCGCATTCATAAAATTGCAGATTTTCAGATTGTGTTGAGTGATTTGAATGTGAAATAGCATTAATTACACCATAATAAACTGTGTTATTGCGTTTTATTAAGTCTAAACCTAACCGCAATGCACACATACATACACATGTTGTGGGGTTTTAAGGGTAGGTACCCAAAAACTGAATGGATGGTGGCGGCAAAGTTTCGGATGAACAGTGAAATTGCTTGAAAGTTTTTTTTTTTTTTTTTTTGTTTTTCATTTTATTACACTCGGTAACTTTTTTAATTATCCACTTTAGTTTGAATGTTTGTTGTGGTTTTTACTGCTTTCACTGTACGGGTGTTAGTTGTTTCTCTTGTTCTTGTTATGGATGTTGTGGTTGCGTGATATGACTCTAGAATCTAGATGATAATACCAGACAGTTACTCATACAGGCATTAAGCTGAGCGTTGACAATTTGTGAATTTGATGGAAATGGTGGGCGTGTTTGTGGGGGGGGGGGGGGGGGGAAAAAAAAAAAAAAGAAAAAAAAAAAAAATTTTNGGGGGGGGGGGGGAGGGGAACAAATAAAAAGTAGTTATCAAGATTCATTTTATTATTGGCATGGATAAATATTTTTATTACAGTTTGGTGTTCAATAATTGAAGATATCGATATCGTAAACTTTATTTAGCGTTATATCGCTTTATTTAGAAAAATTTATTTAGATATGGATTCTCCATCCTACCCATTTCTAGTTCATGCAACTCATAAACATTTTTCACAAAAATTTGACTGAACGGAATCTCAAAATTTACCCAGGATATAATTTCTAAACTGGAAAAATCATTGAATAGTTCGAAAAACTAAAAACTTTTATTCAGACGTCAATATTTGAAACGGTAATTAAAAAAAAACTTTTATTTTCGACTTAGCTGTTGGAAAAAAATAACTGCTATTTACGGTCCCTGGTATATACTAATATCTTAGCGCATTTTCTGTTATACGAATATACGGTTATATTACTATCTTATACTGATGTACATACATACATATGTACATATGTATATGAATGTACCGAAACCTTGAAATAAGATTGACAATAAAAAGTATTTACTTCGACTAAAAATTTCATTCTCGAAATGTTTATTTTTTGCAAAGATTTAATTTCACTTTGCGTTCAGTTTTACAAATTTTGACTAAATGTTTACACAAGTATGCCAACAAAAGAGTAGTATTTTTATATTCATACAGATTGAAGTATGCTTATTTGCTGCGATACACATTATTTATTTATTTTTCTAAATTGGTAGCGATGGCACTCGATTTCACATCGACAATTCAATTTGCCATCCAGCTAGATTGCCATTTTAACTCCACAAAAAAAATAGTTACGTATACGCCAAGCTGATCGTCAAGTCAATATCAATTTTGTGCTTAGTGAAATTTTAGAAGTAATAAAAAATATAAAATATTTGCGCTTAGCCACTTGTAACCCGCAACCCCGCAATGACAATGCCTCAAATCACCAACAAAAAAAAACGTAGCAGTCAGAATGAAAACAGAAGAATAAATTTGTATATGCTTCCTGTATTGGACAGGGCCACAAAACAATCAAAATTCGTAATTGACAATATTTTCGAAATGCCGATGCCAAAATGTCGACAACGTAAGCCGTTGTTGAAATAAATGAAATCGCCCAAATGAAGAGGATTTCTGGCGAGATTGGCAATTGGCCGCAATTCGTTTGGCGTAGGCAATGCAATTGGTGGATAGAGGGGGTGGGTGGCCGTCGAAAATTGAGAATGACAGCTTTATAGGAGAGTGAAACACGCTGGAGTGGAATAGAAGGTATTTTCCGTGGAGTTGAATGTTATCAATATGAAGCTGAACAATTTGTGGCAAATCGCTTTGTCAGCACCAATTGGAGTGACACAATCTGGCATCAGCACGCGTGCACACCATACCATACATATATATGCCCAAATAGGCTAGAGCAAATTTCGTACAAACCAAAGCTACATAAGTGGACGCTGAGATAGACCAACTTACGCATAGGTCATAGGCCAGACAATTCGGGCAAACTTCGATTTGATTGTGAACTCTGCGCATACATAGGCACAGACATAGACAATTGTATTCGTATCAGTGATCAGATATCGCAAACTAAAACCTCGACACTCAGCACATATTTACATATCGCTTACTTGATAGCTATGCTAAGCGGTATGTGAAGCAGCTGAATGGACTGTGGCTGACGGTCCATATGAGGTGAGTGATGTGTATGTGAGAGTTGGCCAAGCCGTCTTCACAGTAGCCAACGGCTTCACATGATTTCATTTCAATTCAATTCGTTGCCAATTGACTTGTATTAATTTGCTGGCGTTTCACTATATGAGTCGCCGCTCACTACAGACGTGTGTACTATTATGTTAAGAAATCTGTGTTAGGCTATGTATACATAAATATATACATACATATATGAATTCATGTATGGGATGTTGTGCTTTACTCATACTACTACATAAATACAATTACGTATCGTACATACAACAATTGCTTGTTCGATTTGTATTGTATCCAATTTGCCTGAATCTATTTACCATTTGGCAATCGACAATGTGCCTCATTTAGTTGAGTTAATAACTGACAATTCGCATGCAACGAAAACGTCCTAAAGCCCTACAGCTACTTGTATTGCTAAAATAGAGATTAGAGAGAAACAATAGCTGGCGTGATTGGCGCTTATCAGTTTCTGCAAATCAATTTAGCTAGTCAGCGAGTTGGGCGATTCCGTTATGTATGTACATATGTGTCTTTGGCGCCATTCATTTGGATGAAAGTTAAAGTTCAATTAAAATACATATATTAGGGTGATTCTTACGTTTTTATTGTTATTACACCATGTGACATAAGCTAAAAAATTTGAAAACACACAAAAAAATCAATATTTTATCTTACGTTAGAATTCTAATGTAGTTCTCTAGGGTTTTCCGAAAGTTGGAGAACTGTGTTAGAATTCGATTAGAGAGTGATTAGAAAAAACACTAGACATTAGAAACCAATTAGAATTCAACGTTTGAATACGATTAGATATCTAACCCTTTTCTCGATATCGAAAACTAAGTACCCTTTCTGAAGAGAATACTATAGTTCTCGACAGGATTTTTTAAAAGGACTTTAAAATTTCAAAGATATAAACTCAAAAAATTATTTTAAAAATTCAGTAAAATCTACATTTACAAAATTCAAATTATGGTATATACTGAGATTTTTTTTTTGAATTTCTAATTAAGTTAAGAAATAAAATTTTTTTAAAGTGCTGTCCTATTTTTTCATTGTATATTTGCTTTACCCTTCCATATGAAACTCAGACACTTTGATAATATGATTTATGTTTATACGTATGTGAGGGCATACGAGAGTGCGACAATTTTTTTTTATTTTTTATTCAAAATGTACATTTGTATCTGTGCTTATACTTCAGAGTAAAAGAAAAACAAATCGTCACTAGACACGAATAAAGGCGTGATCTCAGAGTTTGACCGAACGAAGAAACCAAACTGACGGCGGTTCTATAGTTATATTAACTCCCCAAAGAGTTTTTGGGGTATGCAGCTCAAGTGATAGTCCTTGGCCAGGTATAAATCTATATATACGCGTATTTCTTCGCCGTCAACTAACGCTAACTAACTTACGCGTCTTACTTCGCCAACGTTTGTTTACGGGTCCTTTTCCATAAATTTTTTTCCATGCGTCCTTTTTTGCCGTTAAAACACTCGCGCGTGTTTATTTGTGTCCAGTGACAATATCCACTATCCTTGTTATAGAACAAGCAAAGGACAGGGTATTTTTCTAAAACATAATCAACTGGAACAACGAATGACAAAAACCAAGACAGGAAAGTTAAGTCGGTTGTATTGATGATGACAAAGTAGTAGTAAATAGTAAAGGAACTATTGTAGGGAAAATTAACTCCGTCTTTTAGGCTGTAGTTCATGCCATTGAATAAGTTCTGAGACAGTAGGCAAAAATCTGAGCGAACAGCAAGCGCATCCACAAAAACTTTGACAGCTGTAAAAAGCTGATTTCCCTGAAAGCGCACGGGGTCACCCCAAAAGAGGTTTGAGGCTGTATCCTTCAAACCCGAAACACTTCTTGAATTTATGTGGCACGACATAAAATTATTAGAGGGCTTTCCAACCAGTCATTGCATGGTAATGAAGTCTTTTCAAACTTCATTTCTTCAGTTCTACAGTGAACTCCTTACTGATTTTATTGAATTTTTGTTGCTAACAGCAAAAAAATGTGGTTCATTATGCTATAATAAAAATGTTTGCGAAAGATGAAAACTTTCGAGACATATCTAAGACTCGTCCAAGTCAATCAAAGTTTAAAGTTTTCAAATAATTTTTTTCTAAATTTACTTAGATCGCAAATTTATCTGCTACTACAGCATAATATATTAGAATTTACATCTTAGGATGTATATACATACATATGTGCATATATCTCAGTCTGAAAAGCCCTAAAGAAAAGGCGAACTAATCTAAGAGACAGCCGGCTCCTCTCAAAAATAATTTCTAAGAAAATGCACCTGATCCTGTTTCAATATTAATTTTGAACTTTTTTTGGGTATTTCTGTCGGTAAAAAGGGTTTCAAAGTTGTGGTCAAAATAAATTGCCTACCTTTCTTCTATACCGCTCTTCAACTCTGGTCAGGACGGTAGACGACGGTAGGTGCAAATTGTTCGAAGCATATTAGATGCCCTTAGGCGTAGAGTGCTTTTAGCTGTAACGCTTTTCACGTACATATGTATACATATATCTGTGCAATGGCCAGGCGTGACTCTGGGAGAATACTTGTCGCTTCAGCTTTTGCAGATTAATGCCCACTTTCGCCGATCAGTTGAAAATTTATCAGACCCAGCGTGGGTATATAACCTAAAATAACTCGGACCATATAAAATACAATTTTTTTTCCACGAGGATAGAATTTGAAACACCCTAACGGTCCTTTATACTACGTATGTACGTACATACGTATATACAATGTAGATGCAACAAAACCCGTATTATTATTGTGTTATCTTATATGCTCACACGTGTTTGTGGTAATCTATCGTTGCCGGCTCAGCAAAAACAAATTGCGCTAGAAAATTTCAATTTGTACAAAGCGATTTTTGTTATGCGTACTTATATATAGTTTATACGTATAACAAATGTATGTATACGTTGAATGAGTACAAACACAACGAACCAATTATTCGCAACGAAATTCAAATGGAGTACCACATTTATGAAAATGAATTGAAGTCATAAATAAAATTATTTATTATTAAAAGCAAACTAATTTGCATTATCGACTAAAATATTAATAATAATATTATTCATTGTCCGCATTTTGAAAAACATTATAAAAACATATGAAAATAATAAAAAGCGATGATTAGAGCTCGGATATTTATGCAAGTGATTATTTTTGTTTAAAATCCCAGAAAGTCCTTGCATCACTTCTACCCTTGGTTTGAGGCAAGCGTTTCGTGGTGCCATAGGTCTGTTTGGATGATCGGAATTGGACAATGCCACACCAGTACCATGCCACACTATGACCCGAAGAGGCATTGGGACAGCCATTGGTGTCTTTCACCACAGGTTTCCTTCGCTTGTAACGTTCGCAAACAAATTTGGATGTCGGTACATCCATCAAGGTCCGTAGACCTGTGCCGATTACTGAATGCAGCGACAGGAGGAGTTCGGTCAGCCACAGAAGAGGGTTACTCCTGCTGGCGTTTCGCCCCCCGATACTTCCTCTTCTGGGCTGTGGAAGTAAACTGCTTCTCGACCTACATCCTCTGCAAAAGTTTGGTCCTCTTCCGACTCTGAAGAAGAGAGGATTGGCCTTTTCTCCCTACTCTCCTCCAGGATGCACTCCTGGTCTATATTTGTCAATAAACCAAAAGTCAATAAGGAAAAATTTGCTTTATTTCATTTTTGAAATGGGAAATAATACCAAAATCTGAGTTTTGCTTTATTTCAAGGCTGAATGTTTGGCTTCTCACCGGAATAATAACAAAATAGTTGGTCGTCTTCGAGCCGTAAGCGATATTTTGTTCAAAATTTTTTTTCAATGCAGAATTGTTCCCAGAACACCTACTTGGATGCATTTCTGAGTAAAAAAAAAAATTAAAAAAAAAAAAATCTCATTGGCATTTATTTATATCTTTTTCTGACTATATCTCAGAACAAAATTATCAACAACAGCAGCGAAAAAACTCGCCAAAAATCAACTGTAAGTCCTAGCTACTTCAAACTTGCGCGCCACTGCATCAAAATTTAAATAGCCACAAAATTGCGTACCCAGATTATTTATGTTTTATATTCGGAATAAAAGTTTAAAATTCTTTACGGTCATATAACAGAACCAAGTAACTAGTAATTGTTGGTTATGTTTTACTTTCTAATTTCCAAATCTTGACAAAACAATCTTTAAGGGACATCTATCAGTTTTATTTTCTATCTTCTTTTTAGCAGTCACAAAGTAAAATTTAAATATAACAAGGTATCAAAAATGCATAAAAAAAAAATTAGTTACACAAACCTTTAGTTTTCTTCATTAGATTACATTTGATGCATCTAATTACAGCCCCATCCCCATGTCCTTCAATTGGTATGTTAACTGCCTCCAATGATGCCAACAACCACTTGCTCTTGATACAACAGCAGCTGACCATTGTTTTATGTCCTCGAAAAAACAAAAATCTACATCTTCGAAAGTGAGCTAAGTTATATTTGTATCTGTTATTAACAAAAACACAAAGAAGATGGCCGCCACATAAACTGCTTACGTACATATATAGCCATTATTCAGACAATTTTGTAACGTTTTCTTTGCTCCTCAAATTTTTGCAAGTCTTTATGGGACAGCATTCGCCATCGGGCGAAAATGATTGAAATGTCAAAAACGTAATTGTTTCAAAGAAAAAGACGACAAACAGAGAACGAATGACATTTAAAAACGCATATACTTGCAGCGAAACTGGAGAATCCTACAGCAGAAAACTGCATTTGAATGACATTCAAGTAATGGATGTGTTGTGGCGAGCAACTGAAGCAAGTCGCTATGTAACATTCGTTCATACATACATTTGTGTGTACATACATATGTACATATATGCAGTCTGTATATCGAACAAGCAAATTATGTTGGAAGCTAAGGACAAAGATGAAAGTGCAGATATCATTTTGCCAAATGAAAAGCAATAAAGTTATACATGGAAAATTTGAAGCGGTGGTACAGCTTTTTCAAAAAGATTTTTAACCAGCAACTGCAAATTAGCACAGAGCTGGATGTGAGTTATGTAAGAGTAGCAGTAGTAGTAAGAGAGTGGTCCAGGTGGACCTCCAGTGGTCTACGAGTTGTAAGTGTGGGTCCACGAAAATGTATCTGGTTTTGATAGTAAAGAATGTTGGCTTACGTAATCCTGTCAGATGGCGCAAAGAAATAATTTTGCAAATTTCAATTATTTTATTATATTAGGCCGGCATATGAATAATGATGTTTTCGTTTCTACCAAATCTTTTGATTACCCCTTTCCCTTTTGGCGTTCGTTTCTAAAATAATGGCAAGTGATGTGAAAATTATCGTGTTCGTTTCTTAAAATGTCACCTTCTTGAAATGCAAAAAGGAACTTTCTCTGGCCTTTGAAGCCTTGCCGGGGGAGATGGTTGCCCTGAAAATCAAATAGTTGATTAAAACGACAATATTATGAATGACGTGAGCTCTACAAGGTCAAGAAGACAAAAAACGCCCCTTTACAGTGTTGAGTATAACAACAAACGCATTTTGCATCGTGGATGGGCAACAAGGTGTGCAATTTATCAGGCTTCCTTGTCTTTATTTAATTTATAATATATAGACTAGATACACGTGCTTACTCTCAGTAGGATTGACCAGAAAAGGGAAGTTAAAAACTTATCGATATCTTAAGAAACTATCGATTTAAATGACAGTTATATGCAGCTTGATGTTGCCACAGATATCTTAAGTTTGATATGCATGTTTATCCTTATTTTTGTGTTAATACTTATCTTATCCTTTTTTTATAATGACAAAAAATACCCAAAAAGTAGAAATACTTTCTTAGCGAAAAAAATATAACTAAAATTTGCGCTTATTTTCTAAAAAAAAAAATTAAAACTCAATGAATTAATATTTAAGCATAGGCCAAAACCGACTTCAATTCTCATATAAAAAGTTAAGAGTACCGTTAATTTCTTCATGATCCAATGATCGGATCTTAACCAAATTAGTATGAGACCCCCTATGAGGTACGACCCTTCCACTAAAAAATATAGAAATACAAATCAATTAACCTGGTCTAAAGTTACGTGACAACATACATAAAAAAAATTTAAAAAAAGAAATGTTCCGGCGAATTGATAACCTTCTCCTTTTGTGAAGTCGGCTAAACACAAAACCGACTACAATTCTCATATAAAAATGTAAGATTATCGTTAACTTCTTCATTATCCAATGATCGGATCGGCCTAGCCAAATTAGTATGGGACCACCTTTGAGATAACGACTTTCCACTAAAAACAGGATTATAGAAAACGGTGAACATGGTCCAAAGTTATGCGGTAACATACATAACAAAAATTTAAAAATTCTGACGAATTGGTAATCTTCTCCTTTATTTGAAGTCGGTCAAGAAGAGAATTTAAGATTTAAGGAGTCATCTATGTTTTCATAAAAGTGCGCATATAATTTGTTAAAACTTCTATAATCCAGGACTATTTGGATAAAATAAAAACTCTATTAAAATTTTCAAAGTTGAAGAAGCAGGGTTAAATGGAATATATTTGAAGCCTATTTTTTTTTTGATCGGTATTGTTTTTGTTGCAGAAAAATCAGTCATATCTGATGTCATTTCCTGGTATTTCTTTTAGATTTATTTTCGGTTTTTTGTTACGATTTTTGGTTCCCCACGCTATTGTATGATTTTGGTTTTTTCTCGCATTGATTTTCACCGGATGCTTTTTCCATCTTTGCAACCACTCCTGCTTTGCTGAGCAACCAAATTTCATGACGTTAGCAGAATATGACAGCGCAATAAACAACGCAACGCAATGAAATGCAAAGTAAAAAAGCAAGTGAAAAAAATTTACGAAAAAATGGAGCATTGAATTGATATAAAAGTGTGGTGACATTCGTGACTTTGAGAAGCTGGAGCAAAAAAAAAATATTCTTAGCGCACGAAAAGGAAGATACCCAATTTGTAGATCCTTTGAGTCATTACACAATGTTTCCGATTAGCGAAGAAGCTCAAAGAGCAATGGTGCGGAGTGGAAGTGGAAGTGGAACAAAATGTTAAGAAAAAAAAGTTAAAAAATATAAAAAGCCATTTATGCAATTGACACGCGCCCCACGAGCAGCGTCTGTCACAAGTACACATATTTCTAACGTCAGTATAATACCCAAGGCAAGTAAGAAATGTGTTGCCCCCTACACCGAAATGACGATGAAGAAGCTGCACTTGCATGTATGTAGGTAACAGCCAACATCCACCGTTTAAACAGCTAACTAGCTATGCCCTTTCTTCAACTAGGCCGTATGAGTAGCACCGAAAATTGCAGTTGCTTACTTTTTAGTGCAAACGCACGAATGTTGCCAGATCTACAGTTTTAAGTGTAAACTACAGTTTTTAGACGACCTCGCAGTTTTTTAAAATACTTTCTAGTACAAATTACTTTTTGTTTTCAATTTGAATAAATAAACTAAAATTTCTGTTACGTTTTTTTGGAGTTAAATTTTTAAGATAAAAATGGGCCATAAAGGAGCAGTGTTTCTTCGTTTGAAACAAATGGTTTCTTGGCATAAGGGTGCCATCCTTATTGATTCTACAAAATTTAACAAAAGCAACTTAATATGAACATTAAATAGAATGTATTTTTGAGTACATTAATATAGAACTATTTTCGTAGAGTGTTGCCACCTTTTTTTTAGTAAAAATTGTTTTCGTTTTAATTTCAGGGATACACAGTACGAATACTAGAGTAATTGACTCGGTTTTTTCAAACCGATTTCCACGGATTTTTTTTTCGAATATCGCATAAACCGGATTTGCCGATCGAACGCAGCGTTTTTTTCATGTCAAACAAATCCAATAAGAATTTGAAGTTCTGGTTTAAAGGAAGCCTCTAAATAGTTTTAAAATTATCTATATCCTAGGATTTTTGGGGAAGAACAGTGTGTTAGGATGAAACGATATTTTTTTTATCAACATAATCTTTATCGAAAGAGGTATTTGATTAGATCTTAGGCTTACGTACATACACGTAATTCCAACAATGTTGCATAAAATATATCTATAAATTAGGCTATCATTATTTGATACCCAATGCTTGAAAATTTCGGATACTAAAAAAATTAATTAATGCTCTCTTCGTTTTAGAAGGTGAAGTGTTTTGGTGAAAATACAGGTTTTTGGAAAATGTATAGTTTTTTGAAAAGCAAATCTGGCAACACTCCTCTATACAATCAAGCTTTGTGCTTGTAATTTTCTTATGAGCTGCCTTTGTACGCCATTCCGTGCATGCATTAGTGGATTTTTGTAGTCTGGAAAAGAGAGAAAAGGATGTGGTTAAACCAAAAAAAAAAAAAATCAGTGGTAGCGTTTTAGATGCATTGGCATTGATAACGATGAATAGTTTTTTTTTTTGTTTTAATTTTTGTATGTTCAACTACTTCCACGATTTTTAGTTCCTCATATGAGCTATACGTCCTAACAAAAAAAAAAAAAACAAATCCCGTCCTGTCATTCACTTTGATTTAACGAGGCAGGCGCATGTGTGTCACAGCGCAGTCACTTGGAAACAAATCGGTGAACGTATAAAATCAAACGACAGGCGGAAATGTGAATTGCTTCGCTGTTGCACGACCGCTCGAGAGAGATTCAGATTTTGGCCTCAGATTCATCATCGTCGTCGTCTTACAATTACTTAGAGGCTGTGCAGCAATCACCCGAAAAGTGACAAGCAGCAATGGCAGTGACCGTGGCCAATGTCAGTGAGTGGCATCCATCAAATGCGCCTTAACGCGCTCTCTCCTCTTTGTTACTGCCAGTTTATTGCTGCTACTTCCGATTTGGTTTTGGATTTTTTTTCACACACCATTTTTTCTTGCTCTTCTTTCCTTCCAATTGCTTTTTTTCTACTTCCGTCTTTAGCTTGTACTTCATTACTTTCTCTTTGTCAAATTGTCTGCTTTTCTACGGTTTCTGATTGATTAGAGGCGAAGGTTTAGTTTTGCAAGGAAAAAAGGAAAACAAAATCACTCCCTTTTTTTTTTGGTTTTTTAGTTTTATACATACGTACGATTGCGCGCGAGTTTGTGCACGTACATTGCCAATGGAATATGGTATTTTTGATTGAAATGCTCTAGGCGGCAATTGTATGGAAAATTCAGCAAGCAGAGTTCTAAAATGTATGTAAAAATTCAGAGGTCTGTGAGCAAATCGCATCGAAAGTGCTGTCAATTGCGCTAGTGCAGAATGGAGATTCTTAGAAAAAAACTATTATAACCGCTGTCAAAAAGATGCAAAGTGATACATATAAGCGCTAATTATCACTGGCAGTGCATCAGTCCAGTGCCATGTTTTATGAACAAGTAAACTACAAGTATAGGCTAGTTACAAGCGTGATAAAAATAGGTCGATTTAAAAAAAAGTTACATACCAAAATCACATTGTACGTAAATGTCTTTATGATTTTCGTTCACGTACTTTACTCACGTACCACTTTCAAAATTTTACTGGTTTCGGTAGACCCCCTGCTGCCATATTGCTACCATATTTATTCCCAAACCTCGCCAAAAAAAAGTTAGTATTAGATCTAACGATGGAATACGCAAGTTTTACAAGCGGCCGTCGCTGTCCTTCTTAAAATGGAGTTCGTAAAACCACCAAAATACGATCTCGCTCTGAGGAGCTATATTGTTTAATAGCACAACAATTTCAAGAACTCAGAGCGCTAGAATTGCACAAGCGGTTGGGTTATTTGAGTAGCAAACAACATCAAGTGACTCGAACTGCTAAATATCTAATGGTTGTAACGACAATGATATTGATAAAGTTAATGGTTATGGTAAAGGGGATAGTCAAGGTAATACCAATGGTAATGGTTATGGTTGTTATGGAAATTGTAATGATATTCGCAATGGTATTGGTAATAGTAGCGTTGATGGTAATTATAATGGTGATGGTAATGGTAAAAGTATTGTAATTTGTAATTGTTATTATAATAGTAACAGCAATGGTAACGCGGCGATTGTAATGGTAATATTATATCACTAAACCATTTGCATTGGTTGGTTTTTTGCGTAAAATTTGTTATAACTTTGGATAAAAATAGCTGATCAGGATAAAAATAGCTAACAGGAACAATGCGCAAAAGGCAAATGGACTCGACCTGTGTGCCGATTACAGTCCGCAGTCCTAGCTTCTCAGCGAAAGCAATGCGGTATCCCTGAGAAGGATTGAAAATAATAGTTATTTTCAGAATTTCAATTTATAAAGTGAGACGGAAAGAATTTGTTTATTTAATATTTGTATATAGCAAAATGTGATACCTGTTAATAAATATAACCCATCTTCGTTTCTAAGAACTCGCTACTGAGTGCCACTACGAGATAAGCAACTTCAAAAAGAAAAATCTTAAGTGGATGGGGGACAAGAAATATGAATTAATTTCAGGGTTCAAACAATTGAAGGGCGTTTTGCTAATTAAATTGAAAATTATGCGAAGCATGACAAAGTGGCCTGCAACCACAAACCGCTTAAGACAGTACGTATAGAATGCGCATTTTACTACGTGCAGCAGGATGAGTGACAAATCAACGACCGCATCGAGTGTTCGAGTATTTGCGTGGGACGATCGAAGTGATTAGGAGAACGAAAGGAGTGAGTGTATCTACGTTAAAGTTAAAGGGAAAAATGCCTACCGATTCTTTGAGTAAGTTTTGAGAAATGTAAAGTAGCTGTTGAGTATGTTAGGGCCACGTAAAGTGCACTTTGAGTATCTGGTAAGTGGAATCAAAGGTTCTTCAGAATGTTCCACCACCCGTCGCTGGCAGCCTTAAACAAAGCAAATATTTCAACAATGCATTTGCTACGCTAGACAAAATAATCGCTTCAAATTGCGAAAAAAAAAATTTAGCACTGAAGCTCTCATTCTGCGTTTAAATTTAATTTTCCTCTTCACTTTGTGTACAACACTATTTTGTGGCAGCTACAAAACCACAAAAGTAAAACAGTCAAAATACTTGGAAATAGATTTACCAAATATTTGAAACTTAAATGGAAGCATAGTCCGAACTTTGCGAAAGCGTAACGAAAAAGACCCATCAGATTAGGATATAGCAAAACAGGCGAAGAGCATAGCACACTGGCAGCCAGCGAGTGCACGAGCCATGGATGCAGATCACTCATACGCACTGTACGCCCGAAAAGAGCAAACACAAGCATACATACATAAATGTGAATGGCATGACGACAGCAAGCGCGGGCGTATGGGGCGTGTCGACCGTTTCCGTTTATTATGGTAAGTGCAAGTTACACATGGTCGCGCACAGAGCGTTCGTTTTCATAACGCTCACAATAGCCAGCGGGCGGTCACTGCACCACCCGGGGCTAAGGTTACAAGTGGCAAGAAAAAAAAAAACAAAAAAAAAAACACAAATCAAGAGGAAAAAGAAATTATAATCTGCTATGAGCATTTCAAATTTTCAAAAACGCCAACAGCGAAAGAATAAAAAATTTACCAAAAACTTTTTAATACTTCAGCCACAGAGTTTCATGTAAGTTTCTTTCTCCTCGCAAACTAGTTTCCTTTTACGCCACCACTTTTCATGCACGCACCTAACTTAACAGTTTTCCATCATAGAGAATTTTTGGAGAATCGAAACTAAGCAAAGATCGAAACGAAGTGCAAACAAACTTTTGTACAAAAGTGGCAAAGACAAAAGAAAAAAAGAAACCATACTGTGGAATTGAAAAAAAAAAAAATGAAATAAAATTAAGAACTAAACTAAAGCTAAACGAACTGCTTTTGTAGAAACTTAGTTCACAGTGAAATATGAAATAAAAGTTGTTTGCAAAGCGAAAGCACACACAAAAAGGAGTAAGCAAAGCAAAAAATTTGGAAACACTAGAAGCCGCATGAGGCAGAGTGCAGCCGGACAAAGAGTTGCAGGAGGAATTAGAGCGGATGACAGCTTAGAATTGGAGTGAGTGGCAGCGCAGCGGTGAGGAATGAGGTTGATGGTTGGGGGGAATAAGTAGTTGGAAGTGCTATTGTGGCTGAGGGTAGGAATGAAAATAGTGAATGAATGTTGCAAGTGGTTGCAGTCAGTTTAGGGTTGGCGTAAGTACGTAGACGGCTAAGGTAGGTTGGTGGTCCAGAAGTAATGTGCTCCAAGTAGCGACAATGGGCAGAAAGCTAGCAATTGTGGTGAAAAATTTCAATGGGCCCCTCGTCTTTAGGTTTCGCAACACTAATATCATTTAAGTCAATCTAACGTTTTCATCGTTTGACTCGACATTTTTTTAGCATTAGTGTGCTCAAGACCTTTTACAGCAACGATCGTTATTTGTGCTGTTTACAGTTATGTGCTTTAATCTTCCAAGTGGACAAAAAATAAATATTTAAAAAAATATTTGTCGTTAGATGATTTTTTACAACTTGCTATGGGCCTAACACAAAACAGTAAATCGATGAACTGAATTGGTATAACTTCGCTCACCGATGCACATTAATGTCTAGTTTTTACCCCAGAAAACATGCGCGCTGTGCGCAGTACGGCTGATGGATGATCGTCGTGTGGCATATGGCGAGATTAAGGTCTGAACATTCCCAAACCTACCCTACATACAATATTTTATTAGCATTTGGCCGTTGATTCGAAATTATTGTCAAAAAAGGCTAGCGCATATTTTTGCGGACAAACGCTGCAAAATTAACTCTAAACACTAAATCATTGATAACTTCGATATATATATATATATATATATATATATATATTCAAGTTAAAAAATAATTCCCATAAGGCTGGAAATTGGTACGAGTGTTGAAAATACAATTATAAATGAAATTTCAAGTCTCTATTGATCTCACGTCTTCAAAAAAATTTATTCAAGTTCAAAATTTAGATAAATCATTTTTTTGCATTTTTTAGCAAAATGGTAAGGTTTATCATAAAATAGGTGAGGCAAAAGTGTAGATTAAGCAATTATTTATAAAAACTGTTGTAACATTTTTCTTTCTAAGAATTACCATTTCTGAAAATAATTTTTTCTAGTTCCATAGAATCTGTTTTGGTAAGTTTTGATTTTAAAATTTTAGCAAATGTCATTTTATAGAATTTATGAGGTTTGAAATGAAAAACGTGGTAGTCATGTGATAGACATGACTTGATATGGAAAGTAATATAAGTATGTATATACACATACCCAATACCGATTTTTTTACAGACGATTAAATCGATCGCTTAAAATCGGTATCAAATTTGTACTTGCCCTGTACAAATTTTAGGTCTATGTCATCTATATATGTATCTAATACGCGATGGGATTTTTTGTTCAGAACAACAGATCTGCACAGTTCTCTCGATTTTCCAAAATGGGATGGCAAATTAAAGCGTTTGGCCCTGTAGATATGCAAACTGGTTTTAGTTTTTCTAAGAGTTGCCACCTGTTAAAAAACTGCATTCAAATAATAATAATCAATGCCACACCGTTCGTTCGATTTTCAAAAATGAGGTATCGAATTAAAGCGGTTGACCTGTTTTTGTGCGACACAGTTTTATTTTTTCCAAAAGGAGATGCCACCTGTTAAAAAATTGTATTCGAATTATTTAATAAGTTAAATCAATTATTACTTTATGGGTATCAATCGAAATAGTGTATTTCATAACTTCATGTACAGGGGTTGCCACCTGTTTCAAAAATCAAATTCAATATGAATTAAAGGAATTAGGCAATTAAAGTATGTATCGCCATAAGGGTGCCAGACGAAAAAGATTTAAGACGATTTCTGTTTGAAAATAGTTTGGAAGAGGGCTGCCACCTAATTTAAAAGCCGATTTTAGTTAACTTATGCACAAGCTGTATGAAGTATAGCGAAAGAGTGCTAAGAATTCGTGATATAGTTTGAACATTAGAATTTTTTTGAGGTTCTGAGGACAGTTGCGAGCTGTAGAAAAAATTAAATTCAAATTATTTAATGAGCTAATTGAATTAATAGAAGAGGTGAATCAATCAAAATGGGTTCGAAAGAGATTAATATTTGCACTCTATTTAGGAGACTTTCCACCTGGTAAGAATATAAAATTCAATTTAATTCAATAATTAATAGAATTTCGCTTCTTAATATCAGACGGAAGAGGTTTAAAAAGATTTTAGTTTGAAAATAATTTTAAAGAGTGTTGCCACCTGTTTTAAAAGTCCAACTTACTTAACTTACACACAAGACAAATTAGATATTAAAATATGAGTGTAAAATGAAAGGGTTTTAAGTAAACTTTAGTTTGAAAAAATATTTTTATTAGGGCTACCACCTATTCGAAAAGTGCTATATTTACAATCTACATATCGTTAGTATAGTAGGGAAAAGGTGTATCTTGCATCGTCGCTGAAATGCCAACTAACTCAAATGATGTGTGTAAACGATGTTGGGACTTATTATTCGATGAAATGCATCATAATCAATCAAAAAGTGAATTTTGGACTTTTAGTTAGTTACGGATTTTTGTATTTCAGCGAGACGCTGAGGGCGGAGCCGTCACACAGAAAGTGTTCCACTCTTTCCTTTGAGCCCGGGGTTTTCGCAATAGCGACAGAATTTATTGAACTGCAAGCCAGTCTTTCGGCAGGTACCACAATCGGTCTCTGCCCAGTGCAGACTTCCGTAAGTTTGTAGGTGTTATCTTTGCTTATTCCCAGAAAGACCCTGACTTTAGGAGGCAAAAATGACACCCAGAACTGTTTAGTAATCCTGTATACGATCCTGTATGGTTCCACCTGTGTCTTGTCTTTGAGTTTTGATCTCCCTGAACAAGGTATCCATGTCTACCACGTGGAATACGTTCAGTGCAGAGCTGTGCCTCGCTTCGTCCGCTGTCTCCTTTCCGCAAATGCCCCTATTTCGTATTGATCAGAAAGTTAGGCCAGCTCTCCTTTGGAGTCATCCACTATCTGACAAAATATACACCTGCGTTCTCGTGGGTGTATTCTCTTTAATGTACCTTACTGCCTCCTTAAATTCAAACTTTTCATCTTGGAAAACGCTTGCATGGTCTGGTAGGGAGAAAGATAGCCTAAGATTTGATTGCTCAATGGAAGCCCATGTACCCACCGCGTATTCCATATTGGTTACGTCAATGAAGACCGTTAAACCAACCAATACCCAGCCTTTAGTCCATTCACTGCGGCTTGGGAATTTCATGGTGAGCCCAGGTTTTATTTACGATTGAAAAAAGTTTTCAGCAGTTCGTTTGAGCGTAAAAAAAGGTATATACACTACGCTGAAGATTATCTTCAAAACCAATAAAACCATTTTACCGAAGTTTTTTTTCTTAGGACGTTTTAGTGACCCTCGTACCAATAATGGTTTCTTTTACTTGCCTCGGCTGATCCCATCAGCTTCTTTGGTGTAAAGCCTTAATATGGATGGAATAATAGGAATAATATTGACTATTGAGCGCTCTTACATACAACCTACAAAATATGAATTCCCATTAAAAAAAAGTATACTTCGAAAACTTTAATTTAAAAAATGTTCCTCTCAACACCCCAAGTAGGTATGTCGTCCATCTTGCATATCTGCATCTGTTCGCCCATTTCGTACATGGAAAGTGCATTTGCCCCTCGTTGCGATAAATCACAAAGTGGAAAGTTGAATTGCACATCACAAGCAAGCAAGCAATTCAAGACTCGATACCTCGGAAAGGATTCACGCTGTCCAACGAACTGTACGAAATGTGTAATTTACGCCAAAAAATTGCTAGTGTGTGTGTGTGTGCTGTGAATGCACGCTCTACGCTTTGACCAATGTTGACCGCAGACCGAGATTGAGCGGCAGTTAGACGGCTTGGCATTGCCAGCGTTCAAGTGAAAGCACAAAAAAACGGTTTTTAACTAAGTGACTTACACACACATCTACAAGCATACACATACATGCATATGTAAGTACATACATATGCATGCAAGCGATCCACAATATTTGTTTGCCTAAAAACAGTGCCATATATACACCCCGTGTCAAAATTATGAGCACACCACGTACTGACAAATTTTTTGAACAAAAGCCGTATAAATCCGAGTTAGATATTTTGTGCAATATTAGAAAAAAAAAATTTATCAAACTTTCGTATTAGCTTCAAGCTATTTAATTCGATTTCATAGAAAAACTTGGATTATGCATTTTGAATCACAATACAATTGAAAAACTGAAGTAGCTTGAACTTACCGTTGATTTTTGGCAATCTGTTTTTGTTCAAGGTGTTGCTTATTTCTTATATAAAAAATCGTCGCTCATTGTATGGAATGAATGGGACAACATCGCCAGCAAAAAAAACGCTAAAAATACAATAAATCTCAGCTGCTTCAAACTTGTACTTTTTTATACAAAAATAAAATGGACTACACGACTGCATCATTAACATTTACATATTTAGAAAATTTAATTAAGAAAACTCGAATTTTTTACGAAAGTTTGTTGAATTTTTTTCTAATACAGAACTTGGATGTTTACGTTTTTGCATTCTATCTAGGAAATCTAATTAAAAAACTAAACATTTTTATGAACCGCGCTTGGACGTTTTTTGTTAAAGAAAAAACTATATTTTTATAAAAAAAATTTTTAGTATGCATCCCGTTAAATTCTAGTAAAAAATGCAAGCTTGGAGTTAGTAAAAGATCGCGTTGATTTTTGAATTTTTTTTTTGTTAAAGGTGTTTTGCATTTTTTCCATATAAATTATTTTGGAAAAAAATTTTGTATGGAAGAGACTGCGTGAGAAAAAAATTGCCAAAAATGAACGGTAATTCCGAGCTACTTAAAACTTGCACTTTATTATAATAAAACTGATTAGGCTACAAATCTGCATACACAAAAATATTCTAAGAAATTTTATTAAAAAGTTGAAAATTTTCATGAAAATTTCCTGTGTTTTCGTGAGTTTTGCACAAAGTTTATGAATTATATTTTTATATTTTTTGTTGTAGAATGAACTGTATATTATACGAAATTAGCAGAAAAATATTGGTATGAAAACTGTTGCATGTATTGTGAAAAATTTGCTGTGCCAATACTTTGTTCCGGCAGTGTATGTGCTTACATATGATTCGTTAGCTGGCGCATGCAGCCACTTCAGCTGTCAGCGCTGCCACAAAGACAATGCGCCGCCGACATTTATGAAAATAAAAACTTCCTCTAGCAGTTCGTCTTTCACCGTTGCATTTAGATAAAACCGGACAGAAATTTATTGCAAACAAAATTTGTTTGCTCTCGCCCTGATCACTCGAGTACGCGTATGTGTGCGTATGTGCTTTCATCTTTTCTGATTTATTTTTAGTTTTTTTCGTTGCGTTCTGCTAAAATTCTGCTGCGTCAAGATAAAGAAGTTTTTCGTTAGTGACTGCGGTTCTTGTGTAGAAAATGTGGACGCTTGCCCTTCTCTGAATGTCGGTTATCACTGCATCGATGACGTTAGCAAAGTTTTATGTTATAATAAATTTGTTTGGGGCGAAGAGTTCATTGGCTGGCAAGAAAAATGCGATTTTTTTGGGGGGCTGAAAGTTACCATTTTAATGGATTAGCTAGTGCCAGAAAACGAAGAGTCCGAGTTTCGGAACTTTTTATTGTTGTATAAAATGTGATCATTTAAAATTCATTGCGTCAAGGATATTTTAATATAGAAAATCCTGAGTAGTAAATAAGTATTAAGTGATATAATTTACTGATTATTCAAAGCGTTAATCATCCTCTTAGCATCTTTAATGTTCGCAAAATGTAAACCAAAATTTTACAGCCGTAAACTCTCTTTGACAGATTAAATAGTTTTGATCACAATTTCCGATGTCGAGTTAGAATCTAAATATGAAAGTAATGTTATGCGATAAATGTATATTTTTTTGAAATGATGTTGCTATTTTTATATATGTACAATAGAGTGAATTACTCCCCATATAAAAAAAAAATTGGTACTGGTTGTTCGCACAAGTGGAATTAAAATTTTGTATTAATAATGTGCTTATGATTTCGAAATCATAAAAAAATTGTTGTACAATCTCCGCAGCAGACTTTTGGAAAGTACACAACGAAGATGCTAGTAAATTCATCGAAAGTATTAATAAGCTCAAAACTTTGTATGATTAGAAAATTTCTGCTTAAACCTTCTAAAAGTTTTTACACTCTCTTTGCTTTTGTTAATTATATGCCATTTAAGTGAACAGTAAGGTACCAGCTGCAAACTAATACACACATATCTAATGTTTGTATGTAAATATATATGTTGTGGAGCAAACCTATTTTTCCCAGTAGACACAATGTAATTTCTTCGGCTGCATGTAAAATCATCTTCCATTACATTGTCATATGAGCTCATCTCTGGCATGCGGCCCGCGATATGGCGACTGGCATCAATAGCATGCAAGAAACACCAACGCCAATCTACCAGCTGCCACATGAGAAAGCAATAAAAATATCAGGTGAAAAGTAAGATAATATATAATTTTGATACTTTAAGTGCATGCTGCATATTCGTGCATGTAGCACGTTGAACGTAGCAAGTTGCTGCTTACAGGTGTAACACTAAACTGTGGTGGTATTTTAAAATTTCTCGCCAACATGTCTCACAGTAGCTATAGTAGATAAGAATGATAGAGAGATAAAAAAAAATAATAATAACAAGCAAAAATGTCGAATATCTCTTCTCGGGATAATGTTGCTTTATTCTGCCCTGCGTCAGGGCTCTAAAAGTTTTCGTGTTCTTTTCTCAACATCTTCACATGGACATTGCGTGGCCTTTCCTTAAAATGTTGCACTCTGATAATGTGGCCATTAAAGCAAGTGACATTTTTTTTCGAGAAAAGAAAACGCCATAAGTTTGGCTGGAGCCGAACATTAAATACCCTGCGCAACTATTCAATATAGTTTTTTCACAACTCCGAAAACTACCGCTACATAGCAAGCAGAGGGTGTTTTACTACTATTTCAAATATCTTCGATAGAACGATAGAACTTATATACATTGTTATGTGTGGGCGATATCACGACCATTTTCCAAAATTCCATAATAATGTTACTTCTTTTCAAGGGATTGTTGGTAGTAACATTCTTTAGTAAATTAATTGGTGGAGCGGTTATCAAGTTAAACGCTTGTAATCATAAGAGGGCGTGGCTACGCCCCTTTTCCAAATATTTATAATATTCGTATTTATCGTCTAAAAGTCATTGTAGTTACTAAAATATTTCAGTTTTCGTGTTTCTGAAAAATACCTACCTCCCGTGGTAGGCGTGGTTATTGTCCAATTTTCCCCATTTTCCATACCATCCTTTCTACGCTAAAAATATATACGCATACCAAGTTTCGTTAAGATATCTCAAATTTTACTCGAAATATCATGTGCACAGGCGGACAGACGGACCGACAGACAGACAGTCACTGCTTAATCGACATATATTTTTTCATTCTGAGATCATTTATGTATACATTTATCTATACCTATCTCGGTCCGTTTTGGCTGTTACAAACAACCGTTATGTGAACCAAGCTATAATACCCTTGTGGAAGAATGCGCTCGGCTATCAAAATACTTTGTGGATATACCCACGCAAAATTCCGAATTCGTGTACGAAAAAGCTACTACTAAATACTATAAACATACACACTTTTTCATCAACAAGTTTAACACTTGCAATAGTTATCACTTTGTCACAACAATGGCATATAAAAACAATCTGCGCCGATGTCATGGGACAACACTTAGCTTTCGTGAATAAAAAGCATATGAAATAGGCATGATGGGCGTCACTGTACCGTAGTCAGAATATATAGAGCAACAGGAGCAAAATAACATGACCGCAATGAAAAATCATTGAACTCCCTGAGAGGCTTACAGCGGGCAACACTTGGCGTTCGACGTTGATGACAAAAACCCATCGCATGTCTGTGTGTTTTTACTTTTGGTGGCGTTAAACTATCAGCTGCGGCACATCGGTGGTCTATGACTTGTATGTGTGCACGTAGCTGCTTTCTCTTATCTGACTCTCTAACGTTTGCCTCTTGTGACCTATTAGTGTGCGGTTGCAAATAGACCATAGGGACTTGTTAAGCGTTTAATCAAATATTAATAACGATACCAACAGCAAACAACCTTACAACGTCACTCTCTCTATCTGCCATCCGGTCCAGCTTGAATAGCTCTACATACTTATGTATATGTACTATGTAGATATGTATGGTTTTCTATTAATTCTTCCGCAATCACAGATTTCTGTGACATTTCAAGTTGACATCCCAGTAGTGAACGACACTAAGGTCTAAATGGAAGAATTGTCTAGGTATTGGAAATTGCTTAAATGGTTTTACAAAAACAGTTTAACTCCAAAACAAATTATTTAAAAGTAATGGCGCCATTTCGTCGTCTCTGATTCATTCGAAAGCACTTCACGTTTTTGGCATTTCTCTGGGTTACCGCTGGGATTTTAATACAAGAGGAACAGTTGCTAAAAATATATACTGATATCCGGCTATCGAATTTATTTTGTGTATATTTCGATACTTTAAAATTAACTCATTAAGCCAAAAATACGTACCGATCAGTCGGTTTTGTTTACCATAATCGGGTTTCGATACAATATTTTCAAACCTTATTCAAAGAGCGTCGGACTTTATCGTAGGTGTATGCATAGCATTGATAAAAAATAGTATATTGATGAAAAATTAAAGCTTCCTCGACCTTTCATATTGATTGAGATGATTACGGGTAGTTCCATGCTAGCGATAGCATATGTCGCCAAGTTATGCTATTTATCAGACCCCCTATAGTTATTTTTAGGCCTTTGCGAGCTGTTACAGCTACCCACAAATCTGGAAGGTGTGCCGTTGTTCATGGTGCAGAATGACGAATCGTCTATTTTTTTAACCGGCTTCCAAAAAAGGAGGAGGTTATCAGTTCGTCGGAATATTTTTTTTTTTTTTTATTTTACCCCATAACTTTGGACCACGTCAACCGATTTCGATAATTCTTTTTGCATCGGAAAGGTAGTGTCTCAGTGGTGGTCCCATACTAATCTGGTTAAGATCAGTGGATCATGAGATATATTCCTTACTAATATTATAAATCCGAAAGTGAATTTGTTTGTTTGCTACGCTTTCACGCTTTAACTACTCAACCGTTCGTCATGAAATTTCATACACTGCTGTCATTTAGCCCAACTTTAAATATAGGATACATTTAATCTCTATTAGACAAGGGGGCGTGGTACCTCCCATAAAAACGGAATTTTTCATATAATATTTCTCAGGAAATATTTTTGATAGATTACTGGCACTTGGTATGGAGATATATAAAATCATTATCTACTCATGGGTGAGGGCTGTCACCTTTAAAAAAAATTAAATTCAACTTCAGATATGGGAGTTATTTATCTGAAAATTATATTTAAAAATGGGTGTCAAATTTTAATTAATTATACGCAATCTATCTGAAGAATTAAAGTATGGTTGTCAGACGAAATATTGTTAAGAAACCCTTAGTTTGAAAGTTTTGAATAATATTTAAGTATTTCACAAGAGTTCAGTGAAAGGTACGCAATGGTTCCGGCGGTTGATTTATCGATTGTGATTTGAGATTTACCCCTGCACAACTCAACCCTGGTGTCTCCGAATGAAGCTTTAACGCATAATAATACTGGCAAATCGCATCCATTGGGCCAATCGTAACACACAAGACGATTAATCTGACATTCGCGGCACCTTTTCCAACTTTGCGATTATTCATAATGACTCCAGCGCCACCTGGCAGCCCTTTTTGGCAATAGTATTATCTTTACCGTAACCAATACATATTTTGAATATTAGCCCAAGTGGATCATATAATTTTTAGTAATAACTTTACTCCAGTGCAACTGACCGGTAAAATTGTGAAACTACACTATCCAGAGAGCTACTCAAAAGCACAAAAAAAGCTTCGTTAAAATCCGTCCGGGCATTTAGAAGGATTTCACTCACAAACACAACTACAGAAGAATTATATATACGTTTGAACAGCGCCACGCCCTCTTTTCAAATAGCCCAATTTTCTCCATGAGTATAAGATTGATTTCATATATCGCCGTACCAAGTTCCGCTATTCTACCTTGAACACTTCCAAAGATATGCCGTTTGAAAAAATTGGTTTGTATGGGAGGTGCCACGCCCACTTTATATATCGATTTTTTTAGCCTATAGCCATCCTTGAGACGTCTAAAGCAGGTGTCCGAAATTAAAAAAAAACGGTTCGGCCGTTCTCGAGCTTTACGAACACATATTAAACAGGTTTCAAAATATATATTGGTATAGAAGATTGGTATGAATCGAAATGATTTTGAATATGCATCACAATATGAATGTCAGACGAAAGAGGTTTAAAAAGGTTGCCAACTGTTTAAAAGGTCTAATTCAAACTATTCAATAATTTTAATGTATTATTACAATATCGAAATCGAAATGGTTTTTAAAGGGCTTCATTTCAAAACAACACGTAACGGGTTTCCATCTGTTTAAAATCTGAAATTGAGTTCAGGGGATAAGTTAATTGAAAAAGGATGACAAGTGAGAAGTTTAAGAAAGCTTTAGTTTGAAAATATTTTGAAGATGGTTAAACAAATTTTAAACTTCCTGTTTTGAATTGAGTTTTCTTGAAATAAATTTTACTCAATGTAGCACGTAGAAATTTCATACACTCAGCGAAGCGGGATAGGTCGACCTAGTACATATGTATATATATTTTTTTTTTATATGAGAGTTGAAGTCTGTTTTTTTTTGCTAAAAATTACTTGTTTGTTTACTTTTTTATTTTACTTTTAGTTATTTAAAATTCTTAGAGTTGAATTTTATTAAGAAGTCAACAATAACTAACTGAAAAGTAATTTTTAGCAAAAAAAACCGCATTAAAAAAAAGTGATATATATCTATATATTTCATGATTTAATGTTCGGATCTATACCAAATTAGTATGGACCACCTGTGAGACACTACATTTCCGGAGCAAAAATAATTATCGAAAAAAATATTCCGACGAACTGATAACCTCCTCCTTTTTTGGAAGTCGGTTAAAAATATAGAACTTACAAAAAAAGAATAAAAACGAAATAAATGAAAATTCGACTGGCCGTGGGACTCGATCCTGTGGCTCATTAATCTGCAATAATAATCTGTCAGGCCAAAATTATTAGTTATGCGCATTTGTGTGCTACTTTATCTGCATTAGCATGCCCGTCTGTCTCGCGTTTTACATCCGGGTTGTGTGTACATGTGTATGTGTGTATGGGGTACATATGGAACTTCAGGAATGCCCATGTGTAGAAAAGTGAATTTGCCTGAATGCTTTTGATGTCACTGCATTTGCCGCACTTGGCGCAACACCATCATGTCGGCGCGTCGTTCAGGTCTCCAGTGAATATATTACTAAATGTCGTCCTATTTATTGCTGATATCTGTATTTTAAATGTTCTTTTCACGTTTTCAAATGCACTTTCGCTTGGTAAGTATTTGTACTTTTTGATGGTAAAACCGATTCGACAGTCTAAATGGCGACAAAAAGTGATACCAGAAGGTGAATTGGTGGGTGAGGGTGGTGCGCAGAAAGGACGCATTTGCACTTACAAACATACATACTTACATAGTTATATATAAACTTTCTTATTGTCTTTGGATGTGTATGGGTGTGTGCAAATAATTTTCACACTTAATAATAAATATATTTGTGTGTATGTTAGTGTCAAACTCAAATGAAATAAGCCATAATTTATTCATGTTGATTTTATTTGACATTTGAATAATTTATTATAATATGTCGCATTGACTTAAATCATGTTTGCGCACATGAATAAATGAGATACTTTATTGACTTGTACAATTTTTTAAAGACAATTTTGCTGTGGCTTCAGTGGATATATGTATGTATGTTGCAGTGCAGAGTAAAAATGAATCAAAAATGGGGGAACTGAAAATATGTAGTGAGCGGAAAGTAGACATTGTAGCATTTTGTATCATATAAAAAGTCCTGAATTTTTTTTTCGTATATCTTTTATATGAATGTATGTTTATAGTATATGTCTAAATTAGGGTGTCATTGTCTTTTGTATTGGAATCGGTGAAACTCTTACTTATTCACTATTATTGTCCCCTCAATACACTACATTACACTACACTAACTAACCAACAGTCATACTTTCGTCTTGCAAAGGCATCCCACACTACACCAACTATCTCCTTCCTAGCTGTCATTAAAAGCCACTCAGCTAACATCCCTCTGCCAAAAATTAGTAAATGTATCTACAAATAAAACTTTATCTATACGTAAGGTCAAAAGAATCGAATTTCGCAGAAAAAAATTTTTCCCTTAGTTTCTGGTACACCCTAATGTACATATGTTAGAATATTTAAGAAAAAATGCATCCTGTGGATTTTTTTTTTATACTAGCACTGAGCTTGTCGTGCATATATGTATATAGATACCTTTAAAGGATTACTTAAATGCGTCAGCAAGCACCCTATACACATTGATTACCACTGATTACTTTACTAGCCACAATAACTAAAATGAAACAATTAATTTGTCACATCGCAAAACCACAAATGTCAACTTAGTGCGACTCGTTAACGATTTTCATTTTTAGTTATAAATAATAACTTCAATTTTAATTTTTATCTGATTAAGTAACACACATCAACTTGGAAAAAATAAAACTAAAATTAAAGAAATATTACGTTTTAATTTACACTAAATAATAAACACATATTTAAGTATGTAATCGTATTACGTACATACATACAATGTAAATGTGCATTTAATTGAAAATAGGCAATTATTAATGAGCGTTTTGATGTTATTTAATATTTATTATTTGTTTTTATTTTGAGGGTATTTTTTCACCGTAGTACTAATTTGGGCATTTTAAGTTAATAGTTAAATAAGTTTTTTTGTTCTTGGTAACTAATTGATTCGCATAAACACCAATGAAATTTATTTGATTTTTTTATTCAGTGAAAAAGAAGAAAAAACGATTGGAAAAATAAAAAGGCAAAAAACTGGCAAATTTTTATTTCACGGGCATTGAATGAAAATTTGATTAATAAGCAAAAAAGTTTTTCTGTGGCAAATGTTAAAGCTAATTTTGATAGACTTATTTGTGCTGATAAACGGGATCAAGTCAAAAATTCGCGTTTTTTGCAATATTTGAGAAGTTCTAGAGAATAAAAAAAAGTTGATAGAAACTTCCACTTAGACTTAAATTAAAGCTGAACATTAATCTAAAATGACTGAAAACATCAGCTCTGCACCTTGAAACTAAGGTCATACATCGAACAGCAAAAACTGGTTTTTGTAAAATTATTTTTTTTTCCAAAGCACAATTTTTCAGTATTATTTTATTGTTCAATAAATGACTATAACTGATTATCAGGTCAAGGTACAGGGATGGTAGCCGAGAGTTATAACTTTAATTTAAGCTTAAGTGGAGGTTCTATCACATTTTGGTTCTTGGCTAGAGCTTCTCAAAAATTGCGAAAAAGCGATGGTAGTTGATGGAAAGCTTATACTTACGAATACGTAGTCAACACAGTGTTGCCATGTGTGTTAAATAAAATATGCAATCCCGAGTCCGCAATTCATATGGGGTATTTTGCAAGTTGCAAGCTTATTTCGCATTTTTCGATAAACAGGGTTAAACACAAATTTGTAGAGCATTTAATTTCCAACATTTTTTTATATATAAGGTTTTTTAAAACAAACACGCAAGGCTGTGGACCTACGTAGACGTAAACTGCGTTAAAAGTTGCCTACTACAAAATTTTTGTTTTCTTTGTACCAATTTGGTATACATTTACTGGGCTAAATATTATTGAGATCAAGTAATTAATTGAAAAATGGAAAAAAAAAATATTTGCTATCAATAATAAAATTAAAATCGAATAATCGGTCATTGCGATTCCTAGTTTTCAATGGGAACTCTGTAAGGGACATCTGACGAAATCTTTCCCACCCAATTGCAAGCAGTTAAGCGCACATTGTGTCGTCCTTTCTCTAAGCTCTTTACAAACCTGCCTATCTTACACGAGTAGACAAAGGCGAAGGTGGTATTTTTACTATCAACGACTATCGGTTAAGAGTTTTTCTCGATATCGAGGAGGTGCATATGAGGCCATTAGAACCCTGTCTACAAACAAAATTTATTTAGTAATATGAAAAAGAACGATCTATAAAAGATAAATGCGGTCTTTTATTAAATGGGGACGTCTCGGACTATTAATGCATTTTAAGGTGCTCCTCAACTTTTTTTGAAACGTTAGTTAGGCTACTCTGGCGCTCATGGCCTCCGTGCATTCCGAGTATTTTGTTAAGCCTTTCCTTGTAGTGGGGTGCAACGGGAGCTGGTGGATTTTGTTAAGGTCATTCTTGAAAAGATAACTATTACTGCAAAAATGAGGGCGTTCTCTCATCAAGAAAAAGGTGGAGCTGTTCCTAAACTAGATTACAACACTCTGTTTAGGCCACAAATTCTCCATAAGAGCCCCAGTGAGTAACGAATTGGGAGGTACCAAAGATCCAGACTCAGGCAGGCTCTAGGCTAAGCGAAAGAGCAGGAAGTGGAATTCACTGCAGTGAACTCACACAAATCCTCGGTCCTTTGCTTACTACTAGAACACTGTAGCGTTCTTCGTATCTTACGGAATTTCATATCACTATTTGCACTTATATTCTGGCAGCCATCAGCTATTAAATATCTAGAATCCAATAGACCAACGTCCAAAATAGGAATATCTTGCAAAGGTATTCTCAACCTGCATGCATCTAAGTGTTTCTTGCATGAGTACCTGGACAAAAGGACATTCCTGCGTCTGCATGTCCGACAAGTTGGCAAGGAAAGTATCAAAATATACTGCAAAATTCTATTCAGGAAGCGAGCATACCTTTAACGTTCTGCAAACACAGCTTAAAAGCTGGACTCATCGGGCTAGGTGAAGTTTAAATATCAAAGGGAAATACATATCGCCAGGTTGGAGTGCAAAGTCACTAAGTCCCATTTTTTAATTTTACAGGCGAGGAAAAAAACTTCTTATAGCCATTTTCTTCAATTATTTCGCAAATCTTTGCGTGTTTAAAGCAAAGAAAAACTCCATACAAATAGGAAGGATTCGATCTTTACTAAAAGATTTTTTACTATTTTGGTTTTTTTCGCATTTTCGGTGCCTCTTTTAGACTTAGCAAATTATGCTTTAATTGAATAAAAACGAGAAAAATAAAACAAGTACCTTAACCCCTTTCGAAGCGCGGCATTTTTAATATCCATTGCTTGCTATATAAAAATATGAGTTGTTATAAAAATTGGACTTGGCAAATTTTCACTCAACTTGCAGTCAGAGCGGTCAGAAGTCTATCTTAAAAATAACAATAAGTCACCTTTTTCTTTTCAAATTCACAAATTAATTACAAATGTATACCATTTAAACAATATTGTCCCCCAAATAATAATTGAATTATCAAAATGCTTGTTTCTTAATTACAAAATTATATGAAGAAATTTCTATTTAAAGCTGCCAATGCACATTAAATACAGCTATATATACAAACATGCTTTGCAAGGTTATTTAATATCGAAGCCCCAAAGGCGAGAAAGCAGGCAGCGGAGTGAAATCGACATGTGAAAATGCATGTGAGTGCGCTTGTGTGACAACACTAGGCCGCAGGTTATGTAAATAAATCCAAATAGATAACAAAACATGTCAGTGAAGATTTCGCGGCACGCCTCATACGCCCTGCCCCGGCCCGCCCCCTTCTGCCACGCCCCGGCAGCCATCATCAACCCACTCATTAGACACCATAACCGCAGCACTTTCTTGTTTCCCTACAATGCAGTCAGTCACTTCGCAAGTATGTTATTACATGGAGTGAATATTATAACCGACTATTTATTTATCTAAGTATCTGTGTGTGTGTTTAGCCACAGAGCTCTGGCATCTACATAAGTATCACTTTACTTAGCCAACACTTGTACGCTTATAATTTATGCCGCCTTTCTGGCTCACATATTCCACCATCTTTGCTTATTTCGTGTGGGTTATATAAAACCTATATATCTACTATATACGCACTATGTAATATATACACATATGAAAATCTATATATGTATGTATTTTGTAAATGGCATAAGCGCATTGTGGCCTTTATATGCTTGTACGTATATGTACGTACATAACTGCTGGGTCGGAAATCCCTGACGTCTGGTAAGCCACGCATGTGGTATGTTAATCCGCCATTATTCGGGACTTGTGGTTGGAAAAGTTACAAAGCAAACGCGTGCCATAGATTTTGTGGTTTCTTTCACGTACACCTTTTCCGATTTTTGGCAGCTTTCAGACTGCTGAATGCTGCTATCGCAACACTTTTAAGCTTCATCAGCGATGCAGAGCAACGAACTTCGTTTTCGTTTGATTTGTGCGCTCGGAAGTAATTTTACAGTTTTATTCAAGTAATTAAATCAAGTGGAAAATCAAATGGCAAAGTTTTGTAAACTAATGAAAAATATTCACTAACGAAGGCAGCATCATTTTCTGTATATCTCCGCCTTATGCCCATTTGGTTAGATGTTCTAGTATGGCGGGCTGTGATAAGTATTTAGCACAACAGTGGGTAAATCCGATGCGAAACCAGCTTAGTTGCTGCTTTATTAAATATGTACACTCTAGCATGTACATAACTCTATATTATTGTATATACATAAGTATGTACATACAAATACGTATTATTGGCGTTTATAAATTTAAACAATTGTAAGTGAACACAAAGTAAAGTAAAGGAAAACTTTTATTTCATGCCAACTCTTATTACCTTGCCTTGTTTTTGAATTCCTCCAGGTGTAGTGCTGACTTTTTGGTGCGTCTGGTTGTGTTATTTACGCATGAAAAGCAACTGTCTGGCTTTTACTAAAATTTCATAACTTATCTAACTCAGTGAAGCATTTCGAGAAACTAATTACCAACTTCACCGCCGCTAAGTAAATTAAATCCAATGAGCACAAGTAACTTTTTAAAGCGGTTCTTTTCTTTGTATTCTATTAAAGAAGGATTCTAAAATTAGTACATTATATACATTCATACGTTTTATTAAATGAAATGAAAGCATTTGTTTGACTGCCTCAATGCGTTAAACTTAAAAATTACCTATTGGGTTTTATAACGGGTTTCACCAATGGACGGGCTTGAGGAAGGTGTATAAATTATTAAGGTTTTACATATATAAATTTATTGAATTATGTGGGGCAATATTAGCGGAACAAGTGGATGTCGACGCTATCTTTCTATAGTAAAACGATAAAATATGTAAATAAAATATTTCAGGATTGGTGCCAAACGAATGTTGTTTGAGAAGATTTTAATCCAACTTTGTTTTGAGCTTAAAAATAAAAAAAGTCGCCAGCTAAAAAAAAAGGATCAGTTCAGAACCTTCGTAGCTCGCACTACTAACTACTACACTTGTGTATAAGTAAGCCAAATGAGACTTTTCAAACAGGTGGCAACCCTGCTAATTGTCGTTAAGAAATAAACAAATATATTGCGACGGATACTTATGTATTTCATATACCTATTTATTTTACAACAATTCCGTCAAAAAGCTATTCTCTTCATATCAGATACAAGCTACATAACCATTAAATGTTTACCAATTTCAAAAAAAAAAAATTTATCTGTATCTTCGAAATTCTTTTAACGGTTTTCTGATCAAAAAGCACCTTATTTGATTTTTCAATTAGCTGAGAGAGAAAACAAAAGCTAAACGTAAATTAAAAGAATATTATAGATAAATTTATAGTTCCTTCCCTTTTGATATATAGATCCTTGTATACGTAGATATGCTTGTAAGTATGTGAATACATATTTTGCATACGTTTTTCAACCCATGGATATGGTGAACTTCGAGTTCTTCTTGAGCTCTTGTGGTTTTGACTTTTAAATGCTTTTCCTCATTAAAATCATAAAATTAAATGAGTAGTCCGCACAATGAGATGAGTTGCATAGACAAAATGTAAAAAATTACAGATTTATGGTAGCAAGAAAATTGGAAAATATTGCATTTCCAATTATTGAGCGCCGCAATTACGTTAAAATGGGTGAAATGAATGATTAACAACAGTCAGAAGAAGAGCATTAAAGGAAAGCGCAAACACATAAACCAATGTTCATATGTGAATATTCGCAGAGCTTCAGTTGCCTTTACAAGCGGCATTCTTGATTCAGTACATACATTCATACCTACAAGCATACGTATAAATATATTTACATACATACATATATAAGAAATGATGTCTGCTTGTGCCAGTGGCGTTTAGAGGTGGAGTAATTTCGATGTTTGCTACCATCGATCGATTTTCGATGTTTTAAAGCAATACATCGATTTGAAATCGATTATTGTGAAAAACTTTGGCGTTCAAAATCAGACTTAAGTTAGTACCTAAACTTAGCTGTCGAGTTTTTGATACATAACCCATTAAAAATTATGTCAAAAGGCTGGGAGTAGCTTAAAGTGTGAACTTAATTTTGGCTATGAAATAAAATAAATCAAAAAGACCTTTTGTGGATTTATTTCCTTCCATGAAGGTATATGTATGCATTGCAAATTTGAACCATATCGGACCATAAATATGGGTTTTTCAAACATCTTTAAACCTGCGCCATCTGGTAGATCAATTCGTCTTTCATATTACATTGTCATTGGATTTTGCGCTAATATAAGTAGATTATCCTCATTTCCGAGTTTTACTGCCTAATCTGTTATTACAAAAAGATACTAGCCATACAAAATTCGTCGCTCGTTAATCTGCAATTATGGAATAATGTCATATTAAACCGATAACTTTTCGGTGTCCAACTTATTTTGATTTTGGTTTAGAAAGAAGCTAATTTTATTTCATTTTACGTGCGCAGAGGTGTACAAAAAAACCTTCGATAGTCGCCATCAACCATCGATGTCTAACGTAAATGCAAAAACATCAATGCATCGATAGTGCCATCGATGTTTTCTTGTTTTTTCCACCTCTAGTGGCGATATGGTACGGGGAGTTTTTTGTGCTGCACGCATCATAAATGAATTTTACGAGTGGCTTTTATCTTTACGACAATACACATACACATACATACAAACTTGTAGATTGATGTATGCGCGCATTTCAAAGTGACTTCAACTGCTATATACGAGTATGTAACCTAAATGTACAATATACATAGACATGTACATACGTACAAACGAAGGTAGTACGATAAATCAAAGTTCTCGTCTTAAGCGTTGTCTTTCTGATTCGTCCAAAATCTCTTACCATTAAAAAATTGTTTCTGATTTAAATAGAAGAGTATGAAATATTAAAAGCGGTATAAATCGGGAAAAATTTTGCACAGCCTAGCTTTTCATGGCCCAAATTAAGCACTTGTGAGCCCAGGATGTCTCATTTTTAATTCTCTGCGAAATAAACGAGTTTGCCCGCTTTCCATTCCTACCAAACACGCGCTTAATGATACAGCTTGCTCTAAATTTGACAATAGTCTAATAATATACGAAAGCTGACAGTAGCAGTATTAAGTTTAAAGTAGCGAAAAACAAAAAAAACAAAAAAGGTGCGGAGTTATCAAATTGCCCTCGTAATATAAACACTTTCTTGCTACAACATTGCAGTTAACTCATACCTTTTTCGCTATAAAGTTAATGAGAACTGTTGACGGTAGGGAGAAAATACTTAAACATGTACATATACATGCACATATACATACACATTTTTATCTTCATATAAAATGTCAGTTAAAGGCAAAATTGGCGCTTAACATCAACAAGAGTTGGGTGTGTTTTTAATGCTTAAGCTATCAAGCCATATCAAGTACGCTGATGCCATCATTTAATAAAAAAAATCATAAATTTACGTTAACTGTAGTGGTCGACTGCCTGATATTTTCTTTCAAACTGAATTTCATAATGAGAAATTTAAAAGTTTCAACATGTTGGCTGCTGAGGGATCAGAAAAACTTGCAGAACTAAGAGCAACAAATTCTGTGCCAGGTAAATAATTTTGATATATCGCCAAGCTGATTGCGAAAAACAACAGCCACAGAGCCAGAATTAACAAAACGACAACTCGTATCTTGGCAATTATTTATTGCGAGAAAGTGGAAGTGCATATTCTTACTGTGCTAAATGAGAGAAACCACTGTGTTGTGGCAATGTTTGATAGTTAGAAGAAAATATTGTAAGTAAATTCCCCGACCTAAATGGTCAGTTGTTGGAAATCTCGACAGATATCCTCAGTACCAAAATATATACGTCTATTTACGTACATACGTTTGACTACGTTGGATCTTGAAAATATATATTTGAGCACAAAACATCTTTCAATAATCTCGTCGACCTAAAGTGGCTCCTAAGCTTATTAATAATAACTCACTTTCTACCCCACTAAACAGAACATTGCTCTTCATAAAATAAAACATTTTTGTAAAATAGTTTTAGCTAAATTTCAAAAATTGCTGCATCGAGAGACCAACCTGTAGTCATTGAACTTGCTGTTCAATGTGTGATTCCAACATATTACTTACTTCAATTAAATTTTATGTCCTTCTACTCTATATCACTATAAGTATCCTCTAAACTATTAGTAATGCTAGTTTGCTTCAATCCGTTCATTCACTCAATTTAAACATTCATTCGATATTCACACTTCATCATTAATTAAACAAAGTCATTCAAACAAAAATCACTCAAAAAATTTTTGAATACAAATGAAAATAGCTTTTAAATTGAAGGCGTATAAGTTAATTAAATAACAGAAAAAGAATAGCAACCCTGCAGGGAATAGGGCAAGTTTGTAACTAAATTACCCAGCGGTCTACTAGTTGTAACTTAGTACTGATTTCCTTCGGCCGTAACTAACTAATTTTGATGAGCGATGACCGCAAAAAAGTCAGAACTGGTTTTCTCTGCATTAGGTCTCAACTAACTTTTAACTAACTACTTTAATACTGGAAAATTGAACTATTAAAAACCAAAAAATATTTCCAAGATCACTCTTTAATAAATGACTATAACTTATCATCCGATCACGATGCAGAGATGGTATTTTCAAGGATTTTAGTCGCAAATTCCAGCCTTAAGTTAAGCCTTTAGCCTGTTGTTTTATCTTCTAGAGCTTCTCAAATATTGGAAAAAACGAGTTTTTTTGCCTCTTTTTTCTCAAAATCTGTAGCTGGTGGAAACTTTTTATTTACGGATTCTAATCAGCGCCAAAAAGTCCATCAAAAACAGCTTTAACACTTGTCACCCCAAATTTGTTTATCCATTTTTGTTAGTCTGTGTAATTGTTTTCTGCAGAGAACCTAAAATTTCTAAATGTTGAAATGTTGAGCCTGATGAAGTAACTCATACGCCATGGCATGCCAGCAATTTAGACTGGCAGGCAAGTAGTTGTATTTCAAAATCAACGGCAAAACGCATGAGCGTGATTACTTGCCTGTCTGTCTAAGCTACTCGGTCGACAAACTTATGTTCAACGCTATGTCACAATTTAAAATAGAGTTATAAATAACAAAGTTAGACAAAAAGTCTAAACATCTAGTCTAAAATAACGTACAGTAAAAAAATACGAGAAAAACAAAAAAAATATTTCGAAATCGCTCAAAATCAAATTTCGCTTACCGCTGGCTTTTTTACTCTCTGGAATTTTATTTAAATAAGTGTGACAATCACAAAGCGGAAGTAATTTCCTATTTATTTTTTTTTTTTACACTGTAACCAACTAAGAGATTTTATTTTTGTCGAGTCCACCAAAGTACGCCAGAGGAAGCCTTTCTCTTCTCTGTTACCAGCATCGTTTGAAGGCTGACATTATTATTGGTGTTAATACTGGTTCTTTCATAAACTAAACAGTCCACTATATCTACATTTAAATTGTCCATGTTAGCGGCTCCAAAAAGGCGATACTTTGATGACAGGAAATACCTCGTCTTGTACTCGTTTACCACCAGACCCATTCGGCTTCCTTTCTTATCCAATTTGAATAAGACAGTACACATTGTTTGTTTTTCTTCAGCTAAAAGATGTAGTTTCCTGTTAAAAACTTTTTTAAGTCGCATAACTATCTGACCCGCACTGCTGACCCAAATTCCATTTAGACTTAAATATTCAATTAACATGCCCGTTTCACATCGCAGATGAAAATTAACAACATTTTATTTATTTTAATTTTAATAAAGTGAAATGGCCAAAGTATTTTCATACACATTTTCAAGCAGGGTTTTCTGCCAGAAATTTCGCTGATTCAGGTGGCGCAGTCTTAGCAGGCAATTTATATTTTATATTTTAGGTGAAGTGTGCAAACGAATTTAATAAAACAAGCGCATTTATTACTGTTTTTTTTTTTGTAATACATTTTTGTTATTATTTCTTAAATTTACTAACTGAAAACGAAACAAAAAACTCACAAGTAAATACTTCGAAAAATGTACATTACTTAATTCCGCGCTTAATTAGAAACGCGGCTGCAAAATATGTATTTGCACTGGCCGTATTGCTGACCTTAATACTCGTGTGTAGCGCCCAGCTTTTTCCAACACAAAATGTAGAAAATATACGAAATGCGCAAAATGAAAATCGCCATTTACACTTCGACAAATAGCCTCAAACCCCAACCCAGCAACGAAAACATAGCGCGCAACTTCAAATGCATATGTTAAAAATTGCAAAAATCAACAACAATTCGTAACATAACTGAAAGGTCTGCGAATAATTAAACTCACCTGTTGTCCGGAATGGAAAACGAGAGCAACGCTGTTTTCTTGTTTTCCTTTTTGCTTCTGCTGCTTCAAACACGCGCACACAATTTCAAAACTCTAGTCCAACAAGCAATGGTGCAACTGTGGTCGTTACTGCACTAGCCACTGGCAGCTGTGCTCGAATAAGTTGGGGTGGCGGTGGGAGCTAGTGATTGCGTACGTTTTGCACCGCTTTTTGTTAACGTTCTGTCCGCTCCTCGTTCTATCGTTTCGTTCGGTCGACTTCAAATTTACATCAACAGTTGATGCTTGGTATTCTTTGTTCTTGTTGGTTTGTTAATGGTTCACATAGCCTTTGCAACTGGACTGGAACTGTAAATACAAAATAAAAAGGCATAAATGCATACACCATATACGCTAGTATGGAAGTAGGTAAGCAAGACGCAATGCAATTTCATTTTTTTTTTCGTGCAGATACTTCATAAATGAGAAATCAGTGCAAAGTAGTTCACGAGCAAAGCTACCCTGCAGGAAGCGATGTTAGCTTAAATGTAACCTTAATCTGTTTACACGAACACTAGTGCTGACTATTTGCTGTATATTTTGTGGATATTCCTGCATTAGGTGTCAACTTACATAACATTTCAATAAGAAAAAATTTGCTTAATTTTTTTAGTTTTTTACAGGTTCAGTTATTTCCTTTTTAATGTTAAATAATTTTTAGGAAATTTTGACATTTTTTAGGAATTTTTATGCAATAAAAAATAGTAACACAAAAGGTAATCTTACTCGTTTGATCCTATCAGCACACCTGTATATTAATAAATGTAAATTGATTTAAAATTTCGTTGAAGTAGGGCAAAATAATTTATCCATACCGGCGCGCTCAAGAGATGAATGCAAACTACGATCTGTCGAATTTCTAGGCCAACTTTGCCTAAGTGTGATCAGAAAAGGTTGCAAACAATTGGCGCTCTAACCAGTAAATACACAGAACGGCTCAAAGTGCCTTGCCATAGATGCTGCCGAGGTTGCAAAAATTATGAAAATGAGGAGATAGTTATCCATATTCTCTGTAACAGTCCGGCATTATGGAGGAGCAGATAGTGTTTTCTGAGGTTTCTTTTCATTAGTGACCTTGAAAAAATGGGAGATATAAGCCCTAGGTGTCTGACGTGTTTCGCAATGTATTTGTAAATGGCTTAGCATATTTTTACTAAAAATCATATCTTCAAAAAAAATTTAATTTATTCAAAAAAAATTTGTCATAAACATAAATACAAATTTTTGAAAAATAAAACTCAATAATTTTACCCTTCTATCTTGCAGTAGCAATAACTACTAACAAAATAACTTATAACTCGCGCAACAAGTTTTTTCGACAAAAAAAAAATGGTTCCCATTATTTGGTCCAACAAGAAACATATTTAGGTTTCATCGAAATTTTAAATAATGCCCGTACCTAACCGGTTGTCTTGAAATGGAAAGAATCTTTAGCATTATCTATAGTGTTACATGAAATACTCGCACTTATTGGCGAATTGCATTGGAATCAATTTTCCCATAAATTATAAAGCAAAACAAAAACAACGTTTCTCAATAACATAACATATCATCAAAATGATTATACAAAATTTCGGTTTCTGGGCTGGAAAAATTATCCGTGAAGTCCAGAGAAAAGTATTTTGAAAGTAAGTTTTGTATGAGAATATTAAAGAAGAAACTTGCTTAAAGTATACCGATAAAGTATACCGATAAAGCCGATTATGTCTGCATGAGTTTACAACTTCCTTTAAGTTGATTTTGTCATAACTAAGTAAAGGTGAGATATTTATGGAAATCACACAAAAAAGCTGGCTACAAGTTTTTTTTTTTATTTTTGTCAATTGATAATTTTTCACCGCAGGGTACTTATATGTACATATTTATGTATGTGTCTATGTTTTGACTGTCTGCCCACTTGCATGCGTTTTTCAGAGATTGTTCACCTTCTTTGCTCGGCTAATTAAGCGATAAGCCAGCAACAGAATTAGTCGCATTCAAATCTGTATGTATGTATGTATATTTGCAATATACATACACGGGAGCTGTGTTTCCTGCCATGCTAAATAGGCGTTGTTGAGTCTCTTAGTCATTCTTATCTCAGATTGTGAAACACACGAGAGTGCCTTAAGGAAGACTTTTTTATTTACACTCACTCTTGCACGTACACACTTACACAGTTTTGTTGTTGCTTAGATTGTGGCAAACATGTCGGGCACGTTGGGCTGTAATTGCCGGCTAAGTGTTCAGCTAGAAGGCAACCGTTTATGAATGAGATAGGTATGAAAAATGAAAAGTGAAACGCAGTGAAAAAATTACTGCTTTTAATGATTGTAATGACATCTGCAAATTTGTAGACACTTTTAGTGATGTACGTAGTAGATATGACATGAATTATGCCTTATGGAGGAGGCATTTCTTGTGAACACCAGGAGGTGTTGGAGGAGAAGCTTGGCCAAACTCTACCATAATTTACGACAGAGATGTGGGTAGTGCATTAAATTTTCTGTTAAATGCATATTTTCCTAACACCCTTTTCGTAGTGAAACTCGTGAATATTCTGCTTCTTGTTGATTGGCGCTGTATCCGCCCAAGCGATTTTGGTCGGTCCAACAAAGTACGCCAGTCGTTCGTCGACTACACTGATCTAAGGGATATTCCAGCTACTGCTAGCATCCAAACGTCTCTTCCTATAAGGGTGGACTCATATGAACTCTAAACTGCAAACACGTTCGGGGAAACCCTAGTATAGTAACGCCGTACCACGAAGATCCTTCAACCCAGTAATTAATAAAGTAGTAAACTTTGAAAAAATAAACTTGGCCATAAGGACGTTTAAGCCCTACAAATCTCCGGGGCCAGACGGCATATTCCCCGCACCGTTTTCAAAAGGTACAAACAAAATTATTAAAAAATTGGTAAAAATCTTTAGGTATTGCTCTATCATTGTTATCTATCGTAGGTGTAATGGAAATGGCTTTTGCATCAAAGGGTACTGCCTTCTGCTCATTCATGGATATTGACAATCCATGGGAGTGGCACCCTCCAATAGAGATGCAAATCCCAAAATAGTCTATTGGATCGGCAAAATGTTTACCCAGAGGACAATCGCAGGAAACCTAGAAGCAGAGTAACTCAGCATCATTGCAATAAAAGGTTGTCCACAGAAGGAGGTGTTATCTCAACCGTTGTGGTCTATACTGTCTGATGAACTAGTTCAAGACCTTAAAGCGAACGGATGTCAAAACGTAGGCAACGCTGATGATACTACATCAATTATCATCAACGGCGGCCATGAAAGGACAATTAGGGACTTGATGCAGGACGACATAAACATAACTTAGAATTCACTACAAAAAGGAAGCTATGCTTTCCAGATCTAAACATAAGTGGTATAAATATAAAAGTCAAATATCTAGGCATAACCCTGGATAGAAAACTCATTTGGGAAGTCACATCTCAACTCTATTATCAACAAAGCTACAAAATAATTGTTTACCACTAAACAGCTTCTAGGAAAAAGATGGGGGCTGAATCCCAAAATGACTTTCTCGGTTTATACTTAGTTGGTCAAACACATTACATTGTATTGGGCATTCGTATGATGAAAAAGATCAATCAAATAACGCAATTAAAAATCCAGCGAATTGCACGTCTATCCCGCTCAATTTTACGCCCCCTTATGTGGCAATACAATAGGAAGCAGCAACGCAAGCACTCATGTTTAATAGGAAAAATAAATTCAAACAAGACAACCTTGTCGGTCACCTTGAAATCTTAAAGAAATCTGTTCCTAGACCAAATTCATCCCATCCCTAGCTCAACGAAGCGGTATAAGATCATACTTGCTACTCTTGAAGATTGGAACTCGATATTGGATATGTACAAAAATATTAGGGGTATTATCGAAGTCTTGCAAAGCCCTTGCCCAGTGCACGGTTCGCAAAGCTGTGCCATAGGAAAACCGGTTTTTACCATACAATCCGTGCACCGCTCAAGGGCTTTGCAAGACTTCGAAAATGCCCCTATTCTAAAAACACACAAAAACTTCCGAGCGGCTCTCTTATAACAACCACACTGAGGTGCACGGCAATCCTTCCGGCTGCTCTAAGTATACGATCGATACTTAAGTAAACTGGTAGAAATCTGAATATGATACATATTTATTTTAAAAGTTGTCTAGTATATTCCTCGAATATAAAATATAGACATAGAGTCCTTGTTATGGCTTCCCTTTTCAGTTTAATATACCAAACCTTCACAGAATTCACAACTATACGCTCTGGCTCATTACAGTTTATACCGGACTTTGTATTACAAAGGTCCTTCTATATAATCCTATCGTTGGATTTGTATAAAAATCAATATACATCTAATACCCTGGATTATGCTACGTGACAGCCAAATTTTAGATATAAATCCATAAGTGGGTACCCAGGTACCCCGGTGGAACTACAATGTTAACTAATTTAGTTGGGCACACTAGGGTTAAGAGATTTTCTCTTTTCAAAGAGTCTGAGCATTTACATTAAATCTTAACCAAGATTCTATTTTACTAAAAAGGTCTTATAAGAAACTTAAATTTCAAGACAAAACTACGGCATCCAGCAATTGCAACATGCTAAAGAAAAAAAAAAAAATGCAAGCAACATGCGCAGCCGCATGCCGCAGCAAAGTTTCGACAAATATTAGATCTTACACGATGCCGTTCAGGAGTCGTAAAATGTAAATTCTCAGGGTAATTAAGATTTCGCGAACATGCTGGCGTGTTGCAAGAACACATTGTGGCAGGCACGCCCATATACAGTACATGCGACAAGTATGTATGTACAAACAGTGAAATTAGGAAAGCAAACGGATAAAGGAAGAGACATGCTGCTGTCACTGCCACTGCCGCCACTGCCGCCACTGCCAAGACAAACAACAGCCAACAAGGCAGGCGGATAAGGTGGCGAAAGCCAAGAAAGATGGCAACAAAAAAAAAAGAAAACATTTCGAATGGCAAAAGAATGTAAAACATGTGGTGCCACACGGTGGTAAAAACGTTGATGACATTGTCTCTAGTTGTAACACATTTGCTGGTACATTTGGAGGTCTTTGTGAAATGTAAGTGTGTGTGTGTTTGTATAGAATGTATGTATGTGAGTGTGTATGTATGTAAATTCAAATGCTCTATTTGCATAATTCAAATAGTAACATTAAAAGTTGTTGTTGTTGTTGTTGTTGTTGTTGTTGCCGTTGCAGTTGCAACACTGTCGCCTTTGGCATCCGTTGTGCCGCAACGACATTAACGACAGCAGTCACATTGGCGGCAGCTAGAATCTTTATGTGCCAGCTAACCTTAAGCAAAGGAAGTGCAGCGCGCACACACACACGCACTCATTTACTTTTTCCATTCACATTTGCACCAGCACTGTGTGTGTGTGTGTTGCTTCTCATTTTGTGGCTAAAAATGCTAATGGATTTAATTGAGTTGCGGTGCCCGGAATGACATTAGGCCAAAGTGAGTGAAGCGCAACTAGCGCAAGGTGATGTTGCATCACTGCAAATGCACATACATACATACATACATTCATACACACAGTGTTAGTTAGGCAGAGATTAGAGGAAAAGGAAACAAAAAACTTAAAAAATATGCGTGCTAATTTACCCTTAGTAATGCTACATGCACACATATATGTATTAATACCTACTACATATTCACACACTTCTTTCTTTATGACGCCCTGCAAATGGCGAAAAAAAAGAAACTTAGCATTTATTTAGTCCAAGGCAATTTTGATGCGAAGCGGAAAAAATTTTACTCGCTTTTGCAATTTCGTGCGCCATTTAACTTGTAACATAACTGCACATAAATTGCTGAAGAAATATGGCTACATTTTAATGTGTTCGCAGAGCAAGTCATGAAGTTTGAAACGCATTAAACCTGAAGGGATTCTATTACTTTGGCTCGCAAAATGCGAAATTATTTGGCTTATTTATGTAATATTACTAGTCGGTTTCTAAAATATAATTTCAAAAGCCTGTGTCCTTGATTGCCGGCAGGGTTCTAGTATACATATTGGGATATCTGCAGATATGCGTTAGTAAAAGTAAACTCAATTAAACTTTTCGCTGTGCACCATATGCTGGTGGAATGAATTTGGAATTGTGAACTCGCTAAATGACAGAAATATGCCAACGCAAACAATTAAGTGAAAAACGAGATTAATAGCCAGAAAATAATTCCGGAAATAAGCGTAAGGGCTGAGCATAGCTTACTTTTGGGAAATCCGAACCACAAGAGTTATCAAAGTTCAAACTGATATTTTTTTACATAAATATATTTCCACAGAATAACACGTTAGAACGCGATTAGATATCTAAGATTTTTCTCTATATCGACAATGAAGACCCCATTTGTTGAAAATACTATAATTCTCAAGAGTTTCTCTAACCGTCAAATTTTCATCGCTATTAAAAACATGCCCAACAAATATTTAGTTTAGAGAACGATACGAAAATGTTTCGATTTCAAATATTTTCTGTAAATTAGGTAGTAAAAGGTTGGAAGAGGATTAACCTTCCGTTACTAAAATGCTGTCTCACAGACCGAACACATATTGAAGCTACCTGTACCTTCCATATTGATCAGTGATCTTGTTGATGCCAGTATAGATTGAACGCTTTGTATTGAGTTCGGCAGATTCCTGTGTTTGGAGCAAAATTTTCTATTTCAAGCTGAGAATGAAGACTAATTACACATTTAAAAATATATAAAAATAATGTCAATAAAAAAAAATAAATTGAAAATTTAATTTATTGACTTTTTTAAAAACTAATTATTTTACACGATTTTTTGTTTACCTGTTATTTTAGTATGTATTGTTAAATTAAATTTTGTTATTTAGTTTTGTTATGTTTATTTTACTATTGATTACAACAACAACTAATAAGAATTAAATATACATACAATCCAAACACATATATTTAATGTGAAGAAATTATCATTCTCAGCACTTCGGTCTGAGGGACCGATGTTAGTAAACTTGTTATAAAATTCATGTTAGTAATGGAAGGCTAAAAAAGCTATTGAGAAAATTTATTGAGAATTATAAGATTCTCTAAAAAAAAATGGGACTTAGCTCTCCATATCCAGAAAAATACTCAATGTCTAATCGTATTCTAATGTGGAATTCTAATTCGACACTTATTAGAGAACTACATTAGAGTTCTAATATAAAATGTATGTTTCTCTATCGTTAGAGAATACAAAATTGCATTTTATCACAATTGACGTTTCTCTCTTTACTTCTTTGGTTGCATTCAAATAAAAATATTTCAGTTTATCTAAATCGATTGTAGTTTTTAATCCTCGGCTAAAATTATTAGCTATGAATTAAACTATTCTATCGCATCTGCCTTTTTTAAAGTTAGATAGCAATATAACAAACAAAGTTGTATGCGATACTTTCTAGGAGCTCAAATTGAATTATAACTTTCTTAAAAATGGGCAAATATGTGCTGAATCTCTTTTATGGTTATTAAGAGGAGTTTTTGCATTATATATGTATGTACAAAGTTGAGGTGGATCTCGATTGACCAAAAACATTTCGTCTGCTAAAAAATTTATTTTTATTAGGAATTGATTAGAAAAATATGTCCTCGCCTTTTTCAATAGTAAACAAGTACCTGTGTTCGCAACATGAAAGGACACACAATTTAGTCAATAAAAATGTTAGTTATCTTTTGTAAGGAAAATTATAATAAAATCTACACTAATTACTTAAATATTAACAGACTATTAAAGATTGCTTCAATTACATGCACATTACTTATTTTTCACTTTTTCACAAATTTACTAATTCTTGTAGATTTTGACATTACATTTTGTGATAGGGTAGCCAAATTTTAAAAAGAAATAAAAAACTTCAAATTTTTCATCTCAAATTTAAATTTCGGACACTGTGCCTTGCTGAGAATTGCAATGGACCTAGGCTCTAGTTTTTAACACTTTACCGTTCGCTTCCAAAGCGCGTATTCGTCGAAAACTATTTATCAAAGCAGGCAAGCACGATTTTTGCCTAGTACCATTTTAGTTTGTCCCAAAAAGGACCAAGAGAGCGTCAGGAGCCTTACTTGGAGTGGAGGAAGAAGTCCTCGTGAAGTGCACCCTTTACATTTTGCTGTGTTGACGTCTGAACCATCATATTGCAACTCCGAGGAAAAAAATGGACCTCACATCTTCCCGCTTTATTCTTTTTTTAATATAACGGTTATGTACAACATAGTGGAAGTTTTTAGTTTATTTTTTTTTTTTTTTTTTTGTATGAGTAAATAAATAGAAAGAAGGATACTAGAACAGGAAAAATACATATCATATTTCACTAACAATATGCTTATGTGTTCGTAACAATTTACTGTTATTATTTTGTTTTGTGCCGCTACTTCTTTTACCTCAAAGCTTAAATAATACTAGCCAATTTATGATTCAAGATTATTACGGAAAAATTTAAAAGTTTTCACATCCGATTGCCGACTTTCAAGCGGAAAATAACAATACGGTTGACGCCAAGAAAGTCACCAGCTATCGCAACAATGCATCTCTATTTCTATAGATATCGCTCCACGTTGCATATACTACTACTTGGAGTGTTGTAGCGCTGCTGTTGTTGCCGCTGCCACTGATGCCACTGATGATGAAGAGTCGCTACACTGCTTACAAGGAAGCTATTCTTTGTGAAGCAATTCTGTTCGAAATGTGGCCAGCGTGCAAAGTTGCGATTATCAAAGAAGAATATTTATTTGCAACTTCAGCAACAAATCGAGTAGGTGTATACAGACATAAATAAGTATGTACATGATAAATGTGTTAGCTAGTTAGAGTTGTTAGCGATTTATGGCTGTTGTTGTATGCACTTACAGTTGGTCAATAAAATGGCGCAAACTTTTTCGCTACTGGCAAAAGTTGGGACAACCTGCTTTTATAATTTTTTTAGTTTCTCGTTTCTGTGATATGCTTATTACTCACTTGCTTAGGTGGATGCGCTAACAACGGGTTCTTAATTTTTTTCTATTGTTCTTCCCTTTTGTTTTACCTGCCGATCGGTTGGCTTTCATACCAGTGGTAACAGTGCAACACACAGTCATGTGTGGCATGTAAATGAATATCAGTTTACTTTCGTTGGAATTTATGATTTTGTTTTTAACGCAACTTCATATATGTAGTATGTACAACAGCTGGAATAGCACAACAGTATCGCCATCGCCTGCATAGTGCAAGTTAAACTGAAATAATCCTGATAAAAACCAGCTACTAAAGTAACAACAACTTAGAACGCGCAAGCGCCGCGCCTGTTCGCTGTTGTGGTTGTGGCAGACAGTCGGTTATCTGTCTGCTTGTGGAGTATGCGGTGGCAATGAGCAAACAAAATGCTAAAAAAAACAAGGTGTGGCAATTGGAGCAGCAACCACAAAGCCACAATGTGCAATGCGTTAACACACACACACACACACAAACAAGCACATGAGCCACATATACCCTGCAGGGAAACCGCGGACTAGTGAATGAAATTTCTAGTTCCGTACTAGGTCTTTATCGCCAAAAAGGAACTAGGCCGTTCGGAACTAGATCCCCACCAATCCAAAATTGGCGAAAAGTGGTACTTTTAAGAAACTAATTTTTTCAGTTTTTTTCACTAGATACATATCTATATCTAAAGTGACGAATTTAGAAATGGTTCGGAACTATAGAAAAAGGGATGCAGAACGAACTAGATCCTATTTGTCGAATTTAGAACTATTTCGGAACTATCGAATAAGGGATGCAGCGGGGGGCTTGTTTACTTTACATAGATATGTGTTCGGCGCTTTTTCGTTCAAATACGCTTCTATTCTGTGCTTCGCAGATGCTATTTCATAGTTTGGTAATACAAGACAAAGCTTTGTCTTAACATATTAACATTTTGGGGCCGACTGGAATCTAACCCATAACAGCGAGCACCTCTGCAAAGTCAGCTACAGAAAGGTATGTAAACGTACATTTCTTACAATCATTCAAACAAATTTAAATTCAAATTGAAACAACGTTTCTTTGAAAATAATGTAAAATCGCACAGGACCGAACTGAAAGGTTGAAAAATCATCATACTTTTTTCTTTCGTCTGTCGATTTTAGAACTGGTTCGGAACTATAGAATTTAGGACTAGTTCGGAACTATCGAAAAAGGGATGCAGCGGGGGGCAATTGACACTTCCTAGGACATCGCCATGTTAAATTCGCCAGTTGCTTGCATGCAAAAGAGATTTATCGCGAACCAGTACTGGGTGCAGTTCAGAACTAGAGATTTTCTCCACAGGGTAAATACACATACACACACGCGCATGCATGCAACTCTTGGTAAAAGGATGCAGCTTTGTGGTTGCTGCGGCATGGCGAGGTGTGATTTTTGGTCCACCCGGCAGGTGTTGCCGCCTCATGTTTCTACTTTTGCCACATTTTCCACACATTTATGTAAAGTGTAAGCTTAACTTTATGCGTATTTCATTGCACGAAATTCACTCATAAATTCAAACAAGAGTGCAACAACAAATGCAGTGACAATTTATGTATATAACAACATGCACAACAAAAATGGAAAAATTATGCTTGAAATTCAGCCAAATAAGCGCAAAGGCAAATACTCAATAAAAAAAATACTCTAGGCAACCTTATGTGAGGTATTTCAAAGAAATACAATAGCAAAAAGCAACAACCAAAAAAATATTGCCTCTTGTCACATGAGCTGCAGCGCTGGAAATTTGCAAGCAGGAAGCTTCGCATTTTCCCACTAGTACTTAATATAATAGTTTTGCTCTCCAATGCACATAAATCATATACATATACTTACATATGTATGTAAGTGCATTATATGCATATTTGCAGAGAAAAAAAATTTTTAGAGTTTCTTCCAATTGTTCGCTGTGTCTTTAAGTAGCTGAATTAAGATACCTGACAATTTTGAGTTCTTCTACTTCGTTTTTTTTTTTTTTGATGGGCACTGCAACAGCCTTACCAATTTTATCTTCTGTGCCAAGTGATGCCTATTGGAAATGATCTTCATCTACTACCACCAGAGGCTTCTGAGTTAAATACTTTCAGGGCTGGAGGGTCTGTATCTTTTGGAACGGCAGGGCCAAGCATACGGAACTGCATTTACCGCACTATGTCAATGCCTTACTTAGTAAAGCTCATAAAGCTAATATTGTCATCGTCTGCAGTACTTGGCAACGTGTAACGGCTCGTAAATCTTTCACTCGAATACTCCAAGGGCTGCCTCATCGGATGTTGTTGAGTGACTTATTGAGTGTGATTTTCGTTAGACGAGGGAGGACCCTATATACTTATAAATTTCCAAAGTAGTAAATGTTGGTAAGAGTAAATAATTCTCCGATGAATTTCAAGGCTGCTTTTATTATTGGCGTTAATTCTGGTTTACATATCATCGGTGATACTGCAAAACGGTCTATGTCTATTAGTACCCTTGGCACTTAGATGGTCTATTACATTCGAATAAACGAATGATAAAACTGTCTACCTTTGGCTGATGAAGATGAACGATTGCCAGAAGCGATCAGATACATATAACAGATCAATGAAGCACCAGAGGTAATAAGTGACATAGAACATTTTGCAGTGTCACCGACGATATACTACATGTCAACAGTGACGCGGGTGCCAAGACGTGAATGCGCTAACTGATCGTATGGATGCAGGATATACATACTTCGTCTTGTCCTCGCTTATCACCATACGCATTTCCTTTGATTCCTTATTATGTGATGTATTGTGGAACGATTTTCCGTCATCCCTTGTCAATTTGGTTTGGAGACAACCCGGTTTCGGCGTTGTGCCATTTTTAGTGTAATTTTTCGACCTACTAAACCAACCTTTCGACCTACCAAAACTTAAGGTTTTCCCTGCAGTGTATTGATGGCACTGTGGAACAAAAATTAGCTTTAAAGAAACCTAGAGGGCGCATAAATCAGATTTGATATCTGTTGGCCCTACGAACAATTCCTCATACTTAGTTTTACTAAATTAATTCGTGTTCTCGAGAAAAAAACTTTTCATTGTCCAAAAATCTGGAAACCTAAATATAAGCGGCCAAATTTCGTTTCTCCAAATTTTTAAAATTCGTTGTCTTTGCTTTGTATGCTATTTTCAACAAATATAAGCCAAAAAACAATACATTTTCAAAACTACGATAAAAAAATTGGCCACTACTTCCGAAGTGGATACGTCGGAAAACATGCCAGTATAGCTTTTGAGCAAATATTAGTATTAAGTGAAAAAAAATCTCAATAATATACATATATATTTTTTTTTTCTTAAAGCGAAAACACAAAAATTATCAAATACATACTCATTATTTTTGATCAAAAAAGTAAAAATCAAGTAAAAGTAATTTCTGTGAAGCGAAAAAATTAAGCACAGATATTAAATACTATTTTTAATTTCATTGAATTTTTTTTAATTATAACATATAGATATATGTAGAAAGTAACATATCCGGGTGCGATGAGAGTATTTCGAAAGTATTAATTTTTTTTAATTAAAATATAAAAAAGAATGATTGTGTTTCGCCTCTGGTAAAATTCTCCAATAATCCTAATTCTAAGGCATAATATTATGAACATAGAATAGGTTTTGAGATAGACTTCGGACTTTTTACATATGTGTACTTTTTGTATGTAATTGGCCAACCTCAAAGCTTATTAAATTTGTCGTCATCTTTTTGGCTCAGAAGCTATTCATTGATTTATCGGCTATTTTGGGTTATTTTTCAAAAAATATAAGAATTTTCGGAAAAGTATCAACATTAAAAATGTTTTTTTTTCTTCCGGTTTATATTTTGGATGTCAAGCTATGATGTCTTACAAATACAATAAGTCTCTGCTTATCTAAATAACAAATCTAGAATTTATGATCACTCAAGCGAAAATGCACGTAAAGTTTCCATACAAATTTGGCTATATTTCAAAAATTGTCCTACTTTTATTTTACCTCATATTCGGATTCGACGGAAAAGTTCACCGCAACCGGATCAACAATATGATACAATATCGACAATTTGTTCATATAATTAGCCATCCGAATATGGTTAACTCTTTTGATGTAATTATGTCGTAGTAACACTTACCTAACCCTAATTACTTTCATTCATTATTAAATAAGTGATTTCTTTCTTTTGCAAGTAAATTTATTTTAGGATTATGAAGCAGCGCACACTTGTTAGCTTGAAGCGTTTTTATTATTTTGATTACGACTTTCGTTAAAATTTTTTAGCAACTCCTCCCAAGGCACACATTTTCTTTTAACTTCATTATGCTTGCCGAGATTTTTTTTTTTTTGGTGAACTTAGTAGACTCCTAGGAAATCGTATTAAAATTGTTGCTACAAAATACCCTCTCTCCAATTTTTTTCTATTTAAAAACTCTTTACTCATGTAAGGCGAATATTTTGTTGTATGCTTTTACAGCTTAGTGAATCACCTTACTTACATTCCCTGGCCACCGCCGACGCTGCTGGCCCGCACACAACAGCACATCGCTCATCATCCAATGCTCATCCGTAATTTGCACTATTATTTGTGGCATGTAATTAAAAATGCAGCACGCGTCTGCCTACTTGGCACCGGGAGACTCCTACGACCAGCCAGCTAAGCCAGCTTCTACATACAGTATTCATAACAAGTGCGCTCCTCGCCAGCGGAGGGGGTGTCTTGGTTGGCTGAACTTTTTAATGGCGCATTATTTTCAGAAATAAATTATAAAAATGAATAGGGCGGGTACGTTGGGAAGAGATGCTAAGGAGAGAGCAAGAGAAAGAGATGGAGAGTGGGCGCTACACATAGTATACCCGCAGCAAAAAGGAAGGGCGGCGCACAACAACCAAAAAAGTGTAACAAAAAATATCAGATTAAAAAACGCCAGCAAGGGTATCAACTGCTCAAACACGAAGAGATAAAACCGTTAACATTTCACTTGATATATTTATAAAGTCAGCGGAAGTTGGCTCAGTGCGGCGTACGAGGGGTACGAGTGCGAAAAATGGGAGCGAGGGAGAGATTACGGAGTAGAAGCGCCATACAAAGGTAGCGGAAGCTGTGGCGTGGTAAGCAGCACTGAAGCAGCAAAGCGAAGTGATGGGGGTCGGTCGGGAAAGCGCATATGAGAGAAATGTTTTTAACTTAAACTTTTGAACTAAATCAGAAATGCAGAAAGGAACAAACTTTATGCGAGCTAAAGTTAAATGCAAGGGCAAGAAATTAAAAAGGAGGGAGTGGAAGAACGGCTTCAAGGAGAAAAAAATGTAAAGATTATATGCGCATAAGTAGAAAAAAGTTAAAAAATATTTGCAAAGTACAAGCCGTGTGAGCTAAAGCTACGCAGGTGACTGGAGCAGCAAGGGAAAATAAGCAATTTTACGCATATAAAATAAGGGCGCTGGGAAGAGTTTGGGAACTGAGTGCAACCAAGAATTAAGCCGAGCAGAGCTGAAGTGCCGTAAAACTTAAAATGGCTTAGCGGCAATGAGACTTTACCAAAAATCCTGCCATATGTTTGCATGTGTGCATATGGTGATACAGCGGTAATGATTATTTATTTTTTAGTCTATGAAACAAAATTTCTTACAGTGTAGTTAAGCTTAAATTAGATTTTATTTTATTAAAAACTTAAGATAAACTTAAAAAGCTGCACACAGAAGATTAAAAAAAACATAATTCGATTATGAGCAGTCAATTGCAGCATTACGAGGGATATTATTGAATTCGCGTACGGAACTTGCAAGAGGGGCAGTGATAGCAAATCTCAATTTTGAGACTCTCCAACTAAAATTGATAAGTGTTTCGAAAACTACGCTTAAGCCAATCCGCTCAAGAAGATACTGGCAAACAATGTAATATTAAAAGTAAAAGCTAACGACACAAAGAGCTACGGGATTTAAAGGTTTGTAGATCAGTCTACATAAGATACATAGGAAGGCATAGGATTTTAGACTTCGAAGTGCGCACTCCTATTTCCAGCAATTTGATTATAAGACCTCGGGACAATGACTCCGAATTTAAGTTGCGAGCGGACAAAGCTTGTATTTATATGCACAAATTTTAAAGTATATGGGTCGGTGAAATGTGTACTATTACGTCGCACGAATACAAATACACAGCCCGATTTTGAAATTACGAAATTAATGTGACTACGAAAAAATAAGTTTAGAATTTTTGGTATCTACTAACACTTCAACATTTTTATTGAAGGTGTATTTTAGTACATCCTACCAAAATCTGTGAAAAACGCAGTGTGAGTTATATTAACGCTATATATATAGTCAGCTTGTCGTCCAGCAGGGAAAGATTAAATGAAATATTCAGTAAATACTGCCAAGTTAGATACCTTAGACCGACCAGTGTTACCCCTTTTAAATGTTGGAGTTATCGAATTTATTTGCCAGTCATCGATAAAAATGCCAGTTGACAAGGATTTATTAAAAATATGTGTGTTTTAATAGCAGTGCAGCACAGTTTTTTAAAAACTTGGCTGAGAGAGCATCAATATTAGTTTGCGATGAGAACTTAAGTGCCACTATCCCTAAAAAGTTTAAGGAACCAAAGCTAAGTGGGGATTTTATATCCGATACAAAGTCTGGCAATGGTTCCGTTCACCTGAAATAAAATTAGACTTAAAAAATCCAACAAATAGATTAGCTACATCACTTTTTTCTTTTCTTTCTTTCTTAAAATTTTAAAAACTCTTTCTCCCGATTAGTTTGTATTCATGGGAAGCATTTTTTTCATTTTGTGCATTAAAAAATAAATTCATAAAACGGAATTTTTCCAATTTTTCTTTTCTTTTTTTTTTAATTAAACAACTTGTCTTTAACCACTTCTCTTCACTCAAACTCATCCTACTTCACAATCACAGCTAAATATCGACACATCAGCAAACAGCCATTGCTTCAAATGGCCAATCCTAAGTAATGTGCAACACCAACAAGAGCGTAAATAATGCCACTACGTTGGGTTTTATCTGATTCTCAACACTTTTTTACAACAACTGCTAATCTGTTCGCTATTCAGACGCTATCAACACAAACACAATTCTTCTGCTTCATCCTTTACAAGCATAATCTCAATCACCATCTCAAACAGCAGCACAGAAGAAAGTTTTTGTGTCGTTGTCCAAGCGTATGTATGTACATATATGTATGTATGTATTGATGTGGGCGAACTAGTAAACTATCTAAGTGAATATTAGCAGCAAAAATTGTAGATTACAAAATCATAGAAAATGCTATAGAAAATACAAACACAAACATTTAGTTGGTTTGTGGAAATGAATGGGATGTAAGGTAAATCCCATAAAAATAAAAAAAAATAAAAAAATGGACGAACAGAGAATGAAAAATGGACCAGCGAACAAGTGGAATGTTGATAGACGGCATTGAATTGATAAAACTGTAGCTAACTGAAATGAATGTGGTCTGACATCTGCTGTGCAGCTGCATACCTTCGTCGACAGAAAACCAAAAACAAAAAGAAACATACACTAGCATTTGCACAATTCAATGCCGACTCAGTACAGGTTTATTCGCAAATGCTGTAACATCACCCGATGGCGACAACCAACCGCTCGTCAAACTGCTAAGACAACCAACGGCAACGAACGGATGGGATGTCATGCCTGGCAGCGTATTCGTAACATTTTTGTGACACAAATCCATCGCAACGAATTGGCCACCAAAGCGAATATGCAAGCAAACAATGCTGAAGCAACAGATATATACAAAAATATTGTACGTACCGATCGATGGTCCTCAGCAATAACGGCACAACTTAAAATTTCATGTTTTTGAGTTATATGGCGGATTAGGTTTATAAATAGCCATATTTCTCTGTGGCAAATCGACGTAGATTTAGTTGTTACCAATCCGGCAGAAGCGCAGTTTTGCCATTTGCCACAAAACTGAAGTAGCCAATTCTTACTCACTGAACACAGTGGCACATTTCTCACATTTATCGTGAATGTTGGCATAAGTAAAAAACTGAGGATAGGTTCGTTCGTGATGATTTTATGTGAAATAAAAAATTACGGAATCTTTAAATGCCTCTACTGAAATATATGAAATTTTGAGTTGTGTCGTTAGTGCAGAGAACCATCGATATGTAACTATTTTATGAATATGTATACTTTGTTGGCATGTTGCTGATGAAATGAAATCACTCGCCACCGATGTTTATGTTGGTATACCTTTATACCCTGCATTGAAAGGCTGTACTGGTGTGCACGAATTCCTGAGCCTGAATGCTGGTTTAATTCCAGCACTGAGCCGGGACCCACACAATGCCGAATCTTCATTGATGGCTCTAAAAATGATCCTGGGTCAGGATCTGGGGTCTTAATCGAAGTAAATGGGGACTACTTAGTGGAAGATAGGTGAAGGGGGTGAAGGTGTCTGCAGTGACAGCTGAGCTGTAATTAAGGCCCTGTCCAGCCCTCTAACTACTCCCAAACTAGCTCGGAAATGCAAGTCTCTTCTACCAAACTATATTGGTAAACATAACGAGACGAACACCTGAGCTCTTTGACACTTATTTATTCGTAGACTGTGCAGATTTAAAACAGACTAAAGGAGACATGAAAACAGTGCAACGGACAGCATTTAGCCTGAGTGCTGTTTTCTAAACGCGACACCTCGTCGGTTGAGAGGTAGATGTCGCCCTATGCACTAGACTTTTTTATAGGCACTTTGCAATGAAAAAGTTTTATAGCTTAAAATGGTGTCTGGATACACAACATTGCAAGTTGATAAAAGCGTTGGAAAAAACGTGGTCTAGATTTTTACTATTGAAGACCAATGGGACATATACGTCCCACAATTTTTCACATATTTGCAAGTAAAAATAATAAATTTTGACCACACTTTCGTTTCATAATATGGGTTCGCTGAACTCGTATCAGGAGTCACGTTTTTGAATTTCCCAACGCATCGCTTACGGTCGTCAATGGGTTAGGGACAGAAGTCATACCCATTCGTTATGATCTATAATTTAACAAGTTACCCGAAGTGAATTGGCCAAAACCAGCCCGTAAAAACATAAGTTCATTAACTAGTATATGCTAAAGCGTTGAACTACATTTTCGACGATTTCAAAAAACATTCTATATTTCAATTGCCAAAATCAAAACTTAAATTAAGTTAATTGCTTTCCCTACAAATGTCGGCTGTGGCGTCGAGTGAAGACTACAAATTCTGGTTCTGAGATCTCAGGTTCGAGTCCGCTTGAAGATGATTATAGTTAAGTAAGTCAATTATTTAGATTTGAATATACATTAAAAATTGTAAATTTAATTTCATTTGGAAAAAACCTAAATACTCTAAATACCATAAAAAGTTTAAACGAAATGTTTTTTTTCTCTTTAAAACAATAAAATTTAAAAATTACAACTACATAATAAAAATAAATTTATTAAATAAAATTTATTAACGAAAAATGTTTTTCCCGAGAAATGGCTTCAGATGTGCTTTTCAGGGGTTTGGATTGGAAGACTTTCCCGTCAACTGGTATGATACTACTAGAATTTCTGCTGGTAGATGCTGATGCAGGGTCGGAAAATTGAAATCGCAATGTTAAAAATACCAGTCATTAAAAAAGGATACTAAGTGAACTAGTTGGGCTGAAACGCAATTTGCTGCCTTTCTAGTTCACAACTAAGTAATAGCTTTCCCTGCAGGGTACAACCATACATACATACGCATTCCCAGCAAAAAATCGGTAATCGCTTTTAGTGGTAACGTGNCTAGGCATTCTACATTAGTTTCTCTGTAATGCATTCTTTGTTCGCTTCTCTGGATTCTGTTTATCCATGCGTCCTCCCTTCGTTTGAAGGTAATGCTGCGGGTAAGGGCTTACCTCCAATGACATGCCCATGTTAAAATAAGGCCTTCTTGAAGGGAAACGGTAAGCGATTCCCATCGCCTAGCTCGTTTCCACTTTCGTTTCTGTGGTAATCGTGTTTTTTGCTGGGTTTATGTCTGTGAATGTACTATATATATGCTACATGCACACGGTTCGCCAAAAATCAACAAAAGGGTAAATAAATAATTGTAAATTTCACGAAAAGTTTGTTGCTGACATTTAATGTTTTAGTTAAACTTTCAATAGCATATATATGTATGTGCATTCATACAAATACGTACATAGGTGTGTATATGCGCATATCGATGGTCCTCTGCAATAACGACACAACTGAAAATTTCATATATATATCAGTAGAACCAATTAAAGATTTTGTGTTTCGTAATTTTGGAATAATATGTCTTGGAACGTAACTATCCCGGTTTATTGGCAGTCAATCAGGGAAATTTGGCAAACCTTCAAATTGCGGCTTTTGCTAAAAATACGAAATAACGAACAACTCGTTAGTAGTTAAATGAAAAAAATCCATTTGTATTGCTGAACAACGGCACAAAACGTAAAGTTTCGTTATTTCCCATAAAAAAAATACAAAGTGTCTTACTGAAACTATGAAATGGACAGCGGCGTAATAGGAAAAGTGTCGTTATTTTACATAAAATCATGACTAACCTATCGAGAGTTTTTGACTTATACCAATATTCACGATAAATGTGAGATATGTGCCATTGTTCAGTAGTAAGGATTGGCTACTTCAGTTTTGTGCTAAATGGCAAAACTACGCCTCTGCCGGATTGGTATCAACAAAGTCTATGTCGATTTGCCACATAAAAATATGGTTATTTATAAACCTAATCTACTATATATTTCAAAAACCTGAAATTTTTAGTTGTGCCCATTTTTGCAGAGGACCAAAAACCTTTAGTACTGCTTTAGGGCCCCATCTCTCTAATCCTTGTGTAATTCATGTCTAAAGTTAGCAGAAAGGATTGCTAAAGTAATAAGGATTAGATACATGCGGTCCTTAAGAGTATTAAGCCATTGGCTTTTTATGAGTTTTGAGTTGTGTTGTTATTGCAGAGGATCATCGATTGATAGTTAGGTACGTAAATTTGCTTATAATCGTTTTAACACAACACATTTTCAATTTGACCCAATAAACTTGAATATTGGATTTTGTGGAATTGGAAGTTGAAAATTTTGAAATTTGACCTTTGTCAGGCAATCGATGCTTAAAAACTTTTAGGAAATTTGGAAATATGTACACTTGCATTAGATTTAGGGTGCGTTCACACAGAAACCGGAGCCGAGCCGAGCGAAGCCGTTCTGATCAAAGTGAAGCTTTCGAATTGCTGTAGCTATGCGAAAGTGTTGATATAGCAAGATTTTTCATAAGCGTTTTGGAGCTAAAAGCAAAGCAGTTTTTCAATTTGAATTTTCCATTTAATAAACTCGTACTTAGGAAACTTATGCAAACATGATCTTGGAATATGCAACGCAATCAGTGTGGCCATTTTGGTGCCTTTTGGAGCTAGATTTAGTTTTCTATTTTTCTATTTAGCTCCGAAAATTAAGTTTTAGCTTCCAGCTCTTTTTTTAGCTCTTTTCGCATTTATCTAGCACTTTTTTAGCTCCAGAAAGTTGTATTTGGTATATATATGCCAAAACTTAAGCGTTGATAAAATGGAAAATTTCGAGATGCAGTGTATCCACCATAAACTCTTGGATCTAGGTTAAAGAATTCAAAAATTAATTTAAAGAAAATCATTTTTCTGATAGCGTGGATTTTGTTTTACCTTACTAATTTTTCCTTTAAGGAGAGCTGGAAGTAAAATTTTCCAGAAAAATTTCGCGAAAAAATTATTCAATTCAATTATCTGAAATTACAGACTTTAGCAGTTTGTAAAGTATTTTTAGTTCACTGTGCCATACCAACGAATCTTGCACCTTATTGTAGTTTTAAAAGATTTTTTCAGCTCTTAAACTTATGAAGTTCGTTGGTTTTATTAAAATTGCCGAAAATGTAAATACACCCATACATCAATAAATGCCCAACCATAACAAAAATATGTAGCTCTTCATTTTAGCTACTATTAGTATACCGTTTTAGCTCCAAACGAAATTTCGCTCTGGCAACACTGAACGCAATATGCACGACCAACTCCTGAATCAACCGCAGACCGAACTTAAAATGAAATTCATAATTCTAAGTTAAAGTAAAAAAAAGTTGCAAAAAGTTAACAGTAAGTCCCGCCTGTTTCAGATTTGGCCTCAAAGTTGTTTTTTATTTATTACATTACATTAATTATTATTAAAAAAAATATATTGGAAAAAATGTTTTCATTAAGAATACTTATTTAACTTGAAAATGATGATAAAGGGTTAAATTTTGCCACAATTATTTTTTTTTTTTTACTGACAACGAAATATTTATTTAGACCTAAAGAATAAAATATTGGTTTTATTTGTCACGGTCTAATGTATAAAAATAATATATTGGTAAAAATAATCAAGCGTTACAATGAAATACAGTTTTTCCAAGAACTGAAAAATGGAAATAAAATATATAATGTTTTTTATATATTTTACCTACTACCACATACTTTGTAATTAATTTTAATCTCTTTCTTTAAATGATTTTTTAGTCTGGTATTGCCATGGTTTACGGTCAAATAGAATATTCACTGAATTAATTGAAAATATAAACAAAAAATATATGAACATGTACATACTAGAGCGCTGCACAAATTTATTGATAACGGCTTATGAATTATTCCTATACAAAATGAATAAATGATTTTAGCTTAAATTTTTTTTAAATTTGAGTGAATACCTGTTCTGATATATGTGTCGACACAACACTATTCAAACAAAGTGAAAATAAATTGAATTGAGATAAATGAAATATTTTTTTTATGTATATACACTGCCGGAACAAAGTATTGGCACAGCAAATTTTTCACAATATATGCAACAATTTTCATTCTAATATTTTTCCGCTAATTTCGTATAAAACATGGTTCATTCTACAACAAAAAACATAAAAATATAATTCCTAAACTTTGTGTAACACTCAAATTTAAAACAAAATGTTTATTCATAACTTAAAAAATTCCAATCGCTGGGTGTTTTGTATCTGAAGTAGAATATTCAAATCTAATGTACTCTGTTTGGCTAGAAGTTTGAATGAATTCTTGCAGCCCTCTAGTACGTACATATCGTCGTTTAAAGTACAAAACCGCGTAACTAAGAGATAATTAGGAATAAAAGAGAAACCCGTTTAGAAATAAGACAAGTTTTAATTTCGCCTATAAAATTAATGTAGGTTTTGCATTTTCTTGATACGCGGTTTTGTACTCTAAACGACGATATATATGTATGTATGTACATACGTATGCAACAATGTTATTCATTCATTTTTCCGACAACATTTGCGACATCCATTTAAAAAGTGGCAAAAAGCATATAAAGATAAATATTCAAAAGCTGTGGTGCTCCTCAATGTTATTACCACAAAAGTCATTCATATTTATTAGCAGATTTCCGTGAAATAGTACAAATGTGAAACTACGAAAAAGGGGAAATGTATGTGCACATAAATGTACGATACGAATACTAGTTTATGATAGTGTGCAGGAACATAAGCAATTTGTAACCTTTTTTTGTGTATCTGTTAATATGCAAGTGTTAGAACTGCATGAAATTCCGGGCGATAAAATACACTGCCAGTATGCACCATAAGAGGTGACCTAAAAAATTTATTTCGCTTGTATTTTGCTTCAATGTATGTACGATAACTAACACTCATTTTAAATAAACTAAAAAATCTGGATTAGTATTGAAAAGTGAATGCTTTTTGATAAAACCCATCTTCTTATAAGCGAATTAAATGCTTTAAAAATGACGGAGCCACTCTATTCTATACGGTTGTATTGTATTTCCCTCTGATGTTTGTAGCTGTATGAGAGGTCAACAAGGCTTGGCTAAAAACCCTTCAAACTGCAATAAATAAAATTGTTCCTCAGATATGGCATTCTTCTTTTTTGATGATCCGACGGCAAACATTGAAAGGCTTATAATTTGCTGATTTCGCTGGAATATCTGGAACCGTAATGGGAAAGTTGCCTCTACGCGGTTGCTTGATATCATCGGAAAGACCAGACTGCCACCACACTCATCCCAAAAATGCGATAGCCGGGGTATCAAAAGGAAGGCGTATCTCTTACCACGTTCAAAGACTCTCTGCCCGCCACAGCCTCCCCCCGTATTCAACTATTCGGTTAGCCTGAGTAACAATGTTTTTTACAGTTATTGACGTATACCAAACCGTTGGTTCTGTCTGTTCCAAGTTGGAGATGTAAGCAAAGCAAATGGGACTGGAGGCGAAAAAATAAAAAAGCAAAGCATTAAAGCCAATAATAGTGTAAGCTTTCATATAAGTCCAATTGAGAATGGCTACTTCTCTTTAAAATATGCTTTAATTTGCATATTGCTTTTTCGTACTTGACAACCTCCCCCAGCCGCACTTACACCCACTTCACCGCAATTAATATTCCTTTCTTGCCAAATCTTTCTTATGTATACACAATTCATTAACAATTTGATTTTCTTCATTCCTTTGATATAATTTTCCCGCATTTCCACTCACTTTCAAAGTTTGGCTGCAACTTCGCGCTTGGCCGGCCACACTTGCCGCCCTCAATTCATCTAATTCGTTTTTGTTCAGCGTTGCTTTAGATGCTTCATTTGCCTCGCTTTACAGTTAAATCTGATCATCATCATAAGTCTATGATGAGTTTAGGTCTACATAAATACTCTCTACACCCCAACCGGTGTTCAACTATTTGTAGCATATTAACGCCAGGCTTTACCCCACTTTCGGCAGCAGTTCTTCGCCCACTTCCGCTGCGCTGTTGGCAGCACGACTCTTGTCGAGATTCCAAGCTACAACCGTTCGTTGCTTCTGTGCGATTCACCCAACCTATTTCGCTTTTAACTTTCGCAAAAACTCGAACGGAATTTTATTAATGCAAAATTTTCAGATTTTCTTACTCCTTCCTATTTGCTTACGATTTTGGTGCTTCCATTATTTTCACTTTCTGTTTTTTTTTTTACATACATACATACATACTTCAAGTACTTTTTAAATAACTTGTTTGCTTTACCTACTTGCCTTATACTCTTTGAACCTCACTCATTCACTCACTCACTTTGTTTGCATTGCGTTCCTTCATTTTTATTTGCATGCAACAAAAACTTTGCCACGTCTCTAAAAAGTACTCAGCCAATTTCTGTAAATCCTTAGCTGCGATGTGTTATTGTTGTTGCTGGCTTTGATTTTTGTCTAAGCAGTTCAAAGTTCCAATTGTAAGGCAGCGGCGAAAATCAAAGGGCCCAGTCTGCAGCACAAGATTTCTGTCGAAGTTTTCTCTACCAACAACAACAATTCAGAACGAAACGCAACACCAGCAACAACAAAGTTTTCTACGACACTCAATCAACTAAGTTCAAAGCATGCAACGTGTGTGCTTATGCGGAAACTATGCAATTAATGCGCAAGGTTTCCACATAAATTAAAAATCACTTAAAAATGTTTACTGGCGGGAAGAGCATCATCATTGGAGGAATGAAAAAAGCACAATGAAGCATTTACTCAGAACTCTCTCTGGTCGTGCAACATCAATAGAGGCCAAGAAGCAAAACTAAAAATAACAGCAACAGCAACAGTAAAAGCAAAAATTAAAGCAAACAAACAAAAAGGAAGTCCTCTTACTGCTGTAGATAAAATTCTTTCTTTCCTAGCTGTTGTTGTTAATCGATAATTATAAATCATCTAATTATGCTGCGTACCAACAGTGAAATTCTACACTCTTATAAAGACATCCTCGTTCTACTATGTAGCCCATCCCATTCCTATCAACTGGCAATTGGCAACTGAAATTTTTAGCTCCTCACTCTTTCTTCTCCGTACGAGTGCCTCTATGAAGCTACGCATTCTTCGAAAACTATTTTTTACTTTGCCATGCCGGACTGGGGCTTCGTTAGTAAAAATTAATGATTTCAATGCTTGTTTGTTGCTATTGTTGTTATTAGTGCTGTTTGTGTTGCATGGCATTGTGGGTGGCATTGATAGTGCTAGTGTGGGTGGCGGACGTTGCGTGCGGAAATTTATGATGAAAATTATTGCGAGTTTATTAAAAGAATTTTTAAGTAGAATTTAGTTCTGTGATTTATCGTCGTTCGGACACTCGAGCGCATACACCGCTAAAACCCCTGCAAAACATTGTGCGACTTATCACTAAAGAGAGTATTCCGAGATTACTCTCAATCGGGTACAATTGGGCATTAATTAGTCGCAACCCTTACGGCTATAATTGGAGATCAATTAGCCCACGACTCATCTCTAACGGGTACTAACTATAAACGATTTAATGTATGTTAGTCAATAAAATTTCATTTTCGGCGTTGGCACATAGAGAGATTATTCGCCTAACAAACATGAGCACCCTAGTGTAGTGACTAGTCCCTTTTTGTACTTGTTCGGGTATAAAGGGGAACACTTAGTCTCTTCACAGGATATGCTCGAACAAAAGCGAACAGTTCATTCCATATAAAGAGATCAAAAGTGGTATTAGTCGCATGTTTCTTTGCGATTGCTCCCGGAGTCATCCCGGATTAGTCGTATTTTTTGCAGGGTATTTACAAAAATACAAACACACTACCGTNCCACATAAAAGCAAATATTGAAATCGGACTAAAATTACGGCCGCTTTTCATATAACGGTAAATTTCAGAAATGCTTGAAACTTCAATATTTCGAAATTTAAGGACGCTAATTTACTCAAAATTGATACCCCCGGCTTACCATCCAGCGGTAGCTTTCGGAAAGGTGGAAAACATATATTTAATACTTGCGCCGGGTATTTAATGTTCGGCTCCGCCCGAACTTAGACTTTCTTACTTGTTTTGTTTTAGTTTAAAATTTTTCAAAGTACATATTAAAAAAATATAATAAAATAAGTGTAATAAATATATGTATGTACATATATTCACATTAAATTTTGATGTTTGATAGTTTTTGTAGTTTAATAAGACGAGTTCACCATACCGGAACGACGTTAAATTTTTTTACGGAAGACACGACTTTGATTTGATGTGGTTTCGAATGCACTTAGGCATGAACGACCAAACCGATGTACAGGGAAGTAGTTGCATAGTAAAACCAGTAAAACATATTTGGTGTGTGTTTTCTGCTTAGTAATGAAAGAAAGAGGGGAAGCTCTGCCAAATACTAACATATGTGTAAGCGCCAATCTATCATTTATTATTATTAATGAAAGAAAACATCTAATCATAATAAAATGGGTTTCCAAAGAAAGTAGAAAAAACCAGTGATACATCAAGGTATTTCAACGGATCTTCGGCAATTAAAATTCCGTCTTTACGTCATTCTTACCTAATTAAAGAGCCTCATTTGAGATTATTGAGAGGAATATGTATGACATCAAAAGCACATCAAAAAATTGTGGTTTTCCGTTCCATATCTAGTAGTTCTCTTTGAGATTGGTTAAAAAAAAAAACATTATTAAGTAAGAAACAAATGCAACAATTTAAAGCGCAGAAAATTAAAAAAAAAATATATTAAAAGGGACTATGTTTTCTGGGTATAGCTGTTTTTGTACGTTAGTTTTAGCAGACGATGGCTATTCATCCTCATAAAAACGTCAAAATAAATGTGAAATGGAAATTGCTTCTTTACCATTCACATCACAGCCCAATATACTCAACGCATAGACAGACGACAGCCTTGACCCGAATCAACTCGTTATTTCGGAATTATGTAACTAGGAAATTAACTGCAGTTGATCTGGCATATGTGCTGCAGCTAATCCTTAAAATGATCGGAGGAATTTCCGAGAACAACGCTAGCCAAAATGACTAGCTGTTGTCTATTGTACATGTAAGCAAACAAACTAAGCAATTTTGGCTTTCGAGGTAGCCGAGTGGTGAGAGCTGCCTACTACAATTCCTTAGGACCCAGTTGGAGCAATTCCCAGTGTTTTTTTGTTTTTATTATATTTTATTTGTAGATTTCATTTCAATTTTGATTAATTTTATTTCATTTTATTTATTTTATTATTAAAAGTCCATCACCATAATAACATCTAAAAAATATACGAAAATGAACGATCTCGCGATCCGTTACGAAAAGGGTTTAAAAATTGACAGTAACTTTACTAAGCGGTAACAAAATTTTTGTTACCAACGCAGAATAGGCCTGTAAATGAATTATCAACAGGAGTTTCTGATTTATCGCAGTTTTCGTGTATCTGTAAATTACCGTTATATGGCAGGTGGGTGTGGTTATTGCCCGATTTCAAAGATCTTCAATAGATTTCTTAGCTACACTGTACCCAAGCCTCGTACCGAGTTTGGAGAGGATTGGTGAAGCGCCTACTAAGATACAGCATTTCATCATAAGTGGGCGGGGTCACGCCCATTTTCCAAAAATTTTATAACAATATTATTTTTTCCATAATTCTACTCCAAATATTAATTTTCAACTGAAATATCGTAGTTTTTGCATTTTTCGAAATTACCGTTATATGGGAAGTGGGCGTGGTTACAGTCCGATTTCGCCCATTTTCAATACCAACCTACCTTGGAGAAACCTACATACCGAATTTTGTTGAGATATCTCAAGTCTTACTCGAGTTATCGCGTACACGGACGGACGGAAAGAGGACATGGCTATTCATTCTAAGCATCTATATCTCAATTCTCTTTGGCTGTTACAAACAACCGTTATGTGAACAAAGTTAATATACCCTTATGCACAAGTGCGCTCCGATATAAAAATCCTATAAAACTCACATAGATACATACATATTATACGAGAGAAAGTGTAAACCAAAATATATGCTTTGCATTTCAGGCAACATAGCCGAGTGGTAAGAGGTGCTTCTACCGCATATTAGGACCTTGGTTCGTTTTCCAGTTCAAGCAACATGTATTCTGAAAGAGCACTTCTACCATCACAAAATTTCTCGTAAAGTCATTTGCCATTCGGAGTCGGCGCAAGGTTTCTCAATTGAGGCTACTGCATCAAGGGGTACACCGTAAATGGGGTAAGGAAACGTCACTAGTTTTTTTCTTTTCATTTGAACATCCACACCAACATGCACGCCGAATTTATTTGCGCATGTGTGCGTGTTTGAATTTATATTGTGAGATGGATTAAAAGGCTTTTTAATAACCTTATCAAAGACGGAAGCAAGAGGAAAACGAGAGTAAACGTGGCAAAACAACGGATATGAAGGGTGGTGAAAAGGCGCGGTAGGCAACAGGGAGGCATTCAAATAACATTAGCCACATCGGACGGAAAGCCTGCTGAAATGCCCTACTTCGGAGCAACAGTGGCAGCACAGCGTTATGGTTTGGCATATTTATTTGATGAGCGCAACTTTTTCATTTTTACTTAAACCATTTCTGTGCCTGCCATTGGACTGCTTGCCTTTGAGTTGATGCAGAAAAGTTTTTTTGTCAAAGCAGATTTTCAGTTAGGGAACGAATTTCAAGCATAGTAGATAGATGACTCTGTACTCATTTTACATTTCAGTTTTATAAAGTTGTATGCTAAAGCACTGATGGCGTGTGGATTCTGTTTGTGCATAACCAGAAGTTATCATCTTTTTGCCAATGCAATACTGCTAAATGGTATATACAAACAAAGCGGGGAACCAGCCTCGCTCGAATGATTTTGAAGCCCAATTTTCCTACAGGCTCAGAAGTTCAAAAATGCATATCTTTAATGTGGCAGCTTATAAACTAAATTTAGATAAAATAAAATAAAATAAAATAAAATAAAATAAAATAAAATAAAATAAAATAAAATAAAATAAAATAAAATAAAATAAAATAAAATAAAATAAAATAATATAAAATAAAATAAAATAAAATAAAATCAAATCAAATCAAATCAAATCAAATAAAATAAAACAAAATACCCTTTTTGGTTGTTTGTGTTTCCGACAGGGTAGGAGTGTGATGTATTTTGGAAAGATTTTCCGTCATCCCTTGTCAAATTTGGTTTGGAGACAAACCGCTTTCGCCGGCCGTTGTACCATCTTCAGTGTCATTTTGTCTCCAAACTAAATTTGACAAGGGATGACGGAAAATCGTTCCACAATACGTCAAAATTAAATACAATGAAATATACTAAAATAAATGAAATGAAATGAAACAAACATTTAAACGAAATATAATACATCAAAATAAAATAAATTAAAACAAAGTAAAATCAAACAAAATCAAATTATTTCAAAATAATACAAAAAATATACTAAAATAAAATAACCAAAGAATAAAATAAATTAGTAAAGCAAAAATATAATAATACAGAGGAAATTAAATAAAGTAGAATTAAATTAAATATAGTAAATCCAACAGTCGGTTTCACCAGCAATTTAAATGGAAAATTATTTTTTATTTTCCGTGTACTTCCATATAAAATTCAAAAAATTAAAGTCATTTTTCATTTAAAACGCTTTCGTGAAATTGGCTGTAATGGCTGTAGGCAAAATAACCAAAAAATAAAATTAAATAATTGGGAAGAAGCATACTAATATGGAATTAAATAAAACTACAAAAAATATAAAGCAAAAGAGTTTTTGTTTTATATATCATTGATATGGAACATATCGAAACCTAAAAGTGAAAAGATGTCAAGTCCATTTTTTTCAAAATCTAGTTTTTGATGCAGAATGGCAGGTAATACGAAACTACATAAATTTTTCATCTCTTCAGCACAATTAAAACAAAAAAATAACTAGACACCTTTTAACCCTAAAGTGACGATATATTTTTTAATGTACATATATCCAACATTGGTACATTTGCTGCAGATGACTCTATAGGGGTCGTGGAGAAATCGTAAAAATAATAACCGCGATTAATAAAAAAAATTAATCGATGTCTTGAAGAATATTGACACTTATGAAAAATATATATTTTGAAAACATTATCTTGGAATAAGTGAATATTAGTATTTATTAGTTAAATCTAGTTAAAATATTGGCATCTTATATTTTATATCAAAAAAACGGACACTTATCTTCGGAAAAATTACATTTCAATATTTTTGCTTACTTTAGCATAGAGTGTTTTTGCATGAGAATTTTTCGGGGTAAATCCTGTCGTTATTTCTTTTTTTTATTTAAACGAAGAATAAATTAAAGGAAAACATTTGTGGGAAATATCCTTGGACCTAATCTAAAAAAGTATCTTAAACTCTTATAAGAATATTGGCATAAACTTCACCTAAAACACCACACATTTGCTATAAATTTCAATGAGAGCTCGCTTTCTACCCCGCGCCTAAGTAAAATATGAAATAAAAGCAAGAAAAAAATGCAACTCCAACTATTTGCACATCATTGACAGCTAAAGCGTAAGTAAAAAAAAACGACAATTGCAAAAACTCTTTGCAAAAATAACAAACAGTACATATCCAGATACATTTTTTTCAAGTACGAATACTTTTGAAGATACATGTATGCAGCCACTTGAGTGCATGATTTTGTTAAAAGCGCAAGAGCCAAGATCTCTTTTGTATTATATTTATTTTTCCAAGCACAAAAATAAACAAAAGCTTGCTCTTCTCATGTACACATTTGCATGTTTTCACTAAAGCTAACATATAATGATGCTAACGTTTAGGCTTTCAGGCCTCTAAGTTGCTACTTTGCTTGATGTTTTACAAATTTTTGCTTATCTTTCAGTTTACTACTTTGCATTTGGTTTTTTTTTTTTTTTGTTTTCAAACGTCACACACTTACATAGCTTTTGCAGCCAGATTGCCAAGTAAAATTATACAGCAAAAAATGTCGCCGCTGTTGTTTTTCGCTGTACCATATGCATATATTTATACTTATGTATTTACTTATATACACATATACTTGTGTGCATATACGAATAGAACTTAAATGCCTGAGTCACGTCCTCATGACACAATTCGTTGACTTTGCCTCCATTCCGTCACTTGTGTATGTTTCGAAGTGAGTAGATAACTTCCTATTTTGAAAATTGTGTCCGTACTTATATGCTGTAATTTTCGTTGTTTATCTTTCTGAGCGCGCTACGTACACGTCATATCCTTTCGCTGACACCACTTTTCATAAATGCGCATTTATCTTTCTTGATTACGCGTGATTGTCAAACAGATTTGCCATCATTAAATGCAGGAATGAAATGATGGCATGTTTCCATCATACACGCCTTGATTTGTTTTTCACCCACAACAACATACTGATATAGATAAGTATGTATGTGTGCGTACACTAATAAACACAACGTTTTCATTTTTGTTGTTCAATTGTTGTTCTTTTAAACCGACTTCACAAGATGGAGAAGATTATCAATTCGTCGGAATATTTTTATTTTTTTTTATTTTTCTTTTTATAATTATTATTTTTTTTAAAGGAAAGTGTTACTTCATAGGTAGTCCTATATTATTTTGGTTTAAATCCGGTCATAGGATCATGACGAAATTAACGATAATCTTAAATTTGTATATGGGAATTGAAGCCGGTTTTGTTTTTTGCTTCAAAATTACTTGTTACATAATTTTCGCGATGTACTTTGGTTCAAAAGTTTTAATCTCGCTTACTTCTGTTGGTGATTTTTCAAATATGTAGTGTATGGTGACCAGATTTCTTGTGTATGGTGACCAGATTTCTTGTGGCCAAAAATCAGGATACTTCTAAATACAGTTTTATTTAAAACAAAACAAGTAGAATTACTTTAAAAATTATGTACACATTATACAATATATACGGTGGCGAGAATGTTAGTAAGAAAAAGACATTTTAGCAAGTTTTGGCTACTTTTCTTTGTTTTAAAACGTTTATTATTTTTTTTATGAAAATATAACCGACTATATTAAATCAACATGTAAATCGAAATTTCAAACTTTATAGAACATTCATAAAAATTTTACGAATTCTAATCAATTTTGATAAAAATTTTAATCAACTTTAATCAGATTTTCTAGAATTTTTTCGAGTATGCAGTTTTGTGGTCCATTAAATTTTAGTGCAATAAAGTTCAAGTTCGAAGTAGATGAAACTTACCGTTGATTTTTGTTCTCGCATATTCTTCTATACAAAGTGTATTCATAAATTATTTTCTATAGGGAAAATAAACAACACCTTCTACAATAAAAAATTACCAAATATCAACGGTAAGTCCTAATTACTTTAAATTTTCACTTTGAATTGAATAGGCTACAAAACTGCATACTCAGATTACTTCTAAGAAATCTAATTAAAGAGCTCCAAATTTTGATGAACTTTATCGAATTTTGCTAATTTTTGGAAATTTTGGACTTACATGGTCTTTGTTAGATAACGAGCTGTACTTTAATAAAAAAGTTATTAACGTTAAATAATCGCCAAAAAGTGTGCTAAAATGTCTCTTCCCTATTTATATTTTCGCCACTGAATCATATCCATGATTTGTTGAGGGAATAAGTATTACTTTTTATAATTTCACTAAATTCAAGTTAGAATAGAATAGTTTCATTAAAAAAAGAAACTTAACAAATAATTAAAAAAAAAATTTGTTTACAAATATCAATACTGCAATATGCGAGAGTACCTCCCCGAGATAGTCAAAGTTGGGGAAGAAAATATCAAAAAGTTAAAAATCCAGAAATAGTCCTAATTTTATGATGGTTCCTTAATATATTTTAACTCCATTGCATTTGAGTATGGAGGGGCAACTATCTGGAAGTATTTTACATAAAAAATTTACTAAGTATTGCCCGGTTTGTAGTTGCAGTTAAAGAAAACACATGAAAAGGCACGATTTTTTTTTAATTCGAAAAAATGTAAATATTTCAAAAACGGTGACACTTTTACCTGAGAATTTTTTGTCTATCAGGGAGCTCACAAACTTTTTCATATGGCATTTTTTAAATAGCACAATTTTTTCTTAA
>NW_016157132.1:37110-51631 GCF_001687245.7 Rhagoletis zephyria | reverse complement strand
CATTTGCTACTCCTGGCCAGTTTACTAAGCTCTCATCCTCTGACGAATCGTTGAACCAGAACTCGTTGTAATCATTTTACCACGTTTTTATAAACTTTCTTTCTTTTTTACTTTATTTTAATTAGAACAAATTTACATAAATATGTATAAGCACACTATTTAGTTTGCTCGATTTGTAAACAAAGCTTCTCAGCGGTGAAAAATATACTATTGTGAACAACCTAAACGAGCGAAATTCACAATAGCGCTATTCTTCATCGAATGAGCGCCATAATACCAAATGAAAATTCGTTCGCTCAGCACTTTCGACCACAGTCGAAAATCGAATGCAACTCATAATAGGGGCCATAGCCTGAAATTTAATTTCGGAAAAAATCGGCCATGTCCGTTTAGCATCCACTTTCGCAAATTTTCTAATTAAATACGAATTTTCGCTTAAAAAATATCTAAGTGTGTTAGTACACCGATCCTCAAAATATCAACACTTTGGGCACCCCTTTAATTTTTATCTACAAAAGAGTTCTAATTAAAAACATTGCTGCTTTCACTACCAGGGTACCAAAATTTAATTTTTATTTTACCTATATCAGCATATTTTCAATACATTTGGAAGTGAGATAGGGCATTTTTGAATCCAATTCTGAAATAGGGCGTTCTTCAACCAAAATGTGAAGAAAAAAAATGAAAAATAATAAAGAATTATGTATTAATCCGCCCCAAAATTTTTTTTTAAATCCAAAACCGTCAAGTTTCGCTGGGTGAAAAATTAGCCTAAGGACACATTTTCTTTGGAATTTAAGAGATTTATAACCACGAAAATTATTTACTGATTTATTATGGAATTGTATGCATACATATTGACCACACTGCCTTCATTACGCGATGTGGTTATCGATATTTAGTTTGTGTGTTTATATTAATCGATACATTTATAGCTGAACATTTAATTTTGTTTTTACGCTGTCATTATAAATTTATTGCGCTATATTATATTTGTCGCTATGTTTATAATTTTTTTTTATATTATTTTTACTATATTCCAATACATATTTATCTTTCTATGAAGTTATCGATTTAAAATTTGTGTCAGTTTATTTATTGATATCGTTGAATGAGCCCTATTTGAATTACAGTTTTGAACTTTATAATTTTCTCACAACATGTCCTTATTTTATTTACTTTATTTTTTTTTTTTTAATTGTTTCAGTTTATAAATGTGATGTTTCTGATTTCGACAAGGAAATAAATAAAATGTTTAAAGTAATAAAGATCCTCAGATTTACAAGTATTTCTTCAATAAAATATAAACCAACATAACTGTTGTGCAAAAGAGCATGAACTACAATAAAGCACATAAGTTCAAAGATATAAGCTAATAATAATGGCATGAGTAAACACATAGCGATGGAGTAAATGGCGAAAATTATGGTTGACCTGCTCTAAATGGCACTCCAAGAGTCATCATACACACCTGCAACTAGCAAGTAACAACAAACAACGCTTAACAAACACATTAGCAGGCAATTTACTAGGGATAACAGCTTTGTCATTCACACTAACTTTCCTGAATAAAAATACAGTTATAACTAAAGCAACTTATATCTTTCAGGAGTTACCCAACAAAAGCAAGTCATATTTTGCATTTGGGAGCGATTTTATTGCTAAAGTGCCAGCAAAGCTAAAGGGAAGTCTACATAGAGTGAGGAAAACGAAAAAGAAAAAATCAAAGAATAATTACAAGTCACACTGCCATACACTTGCAAATTCGCGCACAATTCAGCAGCACACATGCAAAGTTTCTCAATGCTTTTCGTCGCAACCCACCTCAGCTAAGTGTAAGCCGCAGCAGGAAGCGATGCAGGCTACGATGGCGAGGGTGTAATGAGTGTGGTCAACAGTCATCAGCATAAAGTGCCACCGACAGCAGCACTAATAAGCCATACACCACACACGTTTCCATATCACTTACTCCCTCACTCACTCGCAAGTATGCATGCCACTTAACGCAATCACTAACTTACACACGACGCACACTACCCTGCAGGAAAAAAATTATCAATTGATAAAAATAACCCGCTTGTAGTAAGTGTTTTGCGGGATTTCTGTAAAATATTTAACTTATAGTTAGCTACAAAAAGCCAATTTGAAGTTGACAAGTAATGCAGCAGATTGTTTTCTTTAAACGCATTTCTATTTAAATATCCTGCACTTCGCAAATACTTTTTCGAATTTTGAAGTTGTGTCTGACGGAGTTCGAATATGGGACCACCTACAGCAGAATATATAAACAGATATGAAATGTAATATTAAAAAAATGTGACATTAAAAAAAAAAATGATTGTTTTTCCTATTGACATTTTGTGTCCCAAAGTATTTAGCTCCATCAAATGCAGAATTAAGCACCCTTGACTACATCTAATGCAGGGTGGTTACCTCGCTTGCCTATGGCCATCCCCATAGAAATATAGTTAGCTTTCGTCAAAGAAAATACACAGATAATAGTGACTTTTAGCTCCTTCCTAATCAACTCAAAGTTAGCTTATAGTCTTATACATTTCCTGCAGGGTAATAACTACTGCACTCAACACGCAAACGTACACACGCCCTCACTCACTCAAACACACGCACACACACATATTCTTAAGCTTCCAAGTGACGTCGTCTACTTTCACGATAGCGAGTGCGTATGACTTACTCGTTGCGGCCACTTAAGTTGTCATTAGTTGCTCTGGCATGAACGGACTGCAAATGACCTTCACACACAACAATGCATAGTTCGCAGCAACAACACCAACAACACGCACAACAACAGTCGAAACATTTACGCAGATAAACATCATGTTAATCTCTTTGGCAAGTGGCAGAGAATGAGTTTCTGTTTGTTGTTTTTGTTTTTGCCATTTGCTTGTGGCTAATTCACGTTAAGTTGAACGATACAGCGCCTATGGGGCGTATACGTAACCAGCAGAATAGCGCTCAGCAGGCGGGCGTATTTACAAGCAAAGCGACGAGCAATGTTGCTAATGCTGCTGATGCTGATGGTGAGATGGTGATGGAGATGGTGATGGTCTCAAGTGTAGCAGTAGCAATGAAGTGAAGTGAAAAGAAAGCAACATAAGTAGTAAAAAAAATTGGCATTAACTAGCACAATAATAGCAACAGCAACAACAATAGCAAATAGCAAACAGCAAATATAGCAATAACAGAGTTGAGGAGAGAAAAATAGCGTAGTACTCGTTGAAACTGTGGGAATGGGTGTGCGAAAAAATTCACTTTCAACAACTGTCAGTGGAATTGAAGTGACTAGGCATTGCTTTTGTTACTCACTCTGAGTACTTCTGTACTATGTATATATACTGACACATATTTATGTTTATATGTATTCGCCGCACGTTTAAACGGCTTGGCAACCCCTTGAATAGCTTCTAGCACCATTAGTATAGGCGATTTTTGTTATTCTCGACGTGCACTTCACAAGCTGCGAAACAAAATAAAAACAAAAATAAAACAAGAATGGCATAAACAGAAGCCACAAAACAAAAGAAAAAAAAAAACGCGCCTTATCCCACAGTTTTCGCGGGCTACACCTTTCATCGCTTAGCATACAAGGGCCTCCTTTTCCTTCGAAAACTTTCACTATGTAGTACTTCCTTCTCACTCTCAGCCTTTGTATTCCCGAATAGAGTGAAAATATAAAAAAAAAATATGAATGAAAAAAAAAACACGAAAAATAGACAAAACAGCAAGCACCAAAGTAGAAGGTGTGCGCGGGCCTACAAATATGGTTTCGTTTATGACCTAATAAAATAATGAAAACGATCGCACAAAGCTATAGATGGCAAACCTTTGTTACTACTCTCGAAGTTCGCTCGAAATGAAGTAAGTATTTTGTTTTGCTTTTTATTGGCACAGTAAAATCTTTATTATACACTAATATACTTTTATATGTAGGCCGGTTTTTATGTGCCAGAAGCACATGCATGAACATATCGCTAACAACTTGCCACATATTTGTTGAAACGCTTTGGCGATATGCACCAGCACGATATGCTCCAAATAAGTACTACGTAGATATATATGCTGTATAGTCGAAATGTGTCATGACTAGCAATTCGATAGGTATTTTTCCCTAAAAACTTCAGTATTACAGTTGTGGTTGGTACGTAAAATATTTCTACATGCTCATTCGGTGCTATGTTAAGTTACCTGGATAAAAACTTAAGATATTTATTTATAACAACAATTAGCCTAAACCTTTGAAGGCTTATAAACTCATAGAACTTATAAGATACGAGGCGTCGGCGGACCTTTTAAATATTGAGCCTGAACACACTTTTCTTTTCAGAAGATAAAACCGGTTTCGAGCTAAACATAAGTATGTGTGTATATATGTATATGTACACATTGGTTTTTGTAATAATAAAAATTAAGAGAGTTTTCTAGTTATGTGGGTGTATTAGATTGATTGATTGATTGATTGATTGAAAGCCGAGTTCAGATATTTTGAAAATATTAATGCGTGCACGCTCATTAATTTGATTAAAAATATAATAATAAAAACTGACTTTGAAATTTGTTTGCCAATGTATCCATTTTGAAGTGGATTTGTAAAGAAAACTTATGCAGTTAGAAAGATGCGGTTAGATGCATTAAGCTGAGAAGGTTCGCTGAAAAAGTAAAAGCGGTTTTTTATAAAATCTTTTAAGAAAACACAGCCGGCCCAGGGAGTTATCTGGACAAAAATTCTTCAGAAGTTTTTGGTGGTGCTTTATACTTTGGCTATACGGATACCGCAGGCAATGAAAAGATGAGGTAATGAATTACCTGAAAATATACCGGCCACGCTGTATGTGGCACGCCATGCGGATTAAGTATGACGAGGGTTTCTGTTCTGAAAGCACACAATTGGTTACGTGTTAGTCCTAGCAAAGGAGGACTACGGTCCGCTCTGCTATAGAAACACTAAATGGTGTGGAAGCACGCACAAAGTAAATGTCTGTAAAAACCAAAGGCTTATCGAAATGGATGTTTCACTATGTGATTTGGTACTGGTTTAACGATCTACAAGATACACTAAATCGTTTTTTTATAAGATTTTAAACTGTTTTTTCTTTCTTATACCCACAATTTTAATTCTGAGTCCATTGTGCTTATGAAGAGATTAGAGAGGGGAAATTCAGAAAATTTTTATTGAATTTTCAAGACAAAAGATCAAGTTGGGTGAGAAAGGCGTGAGAAGTTTTCTTACTTTCACGCGGAGACATATTCGAGCTCTTTGATGCCAAAAGGAGTCGTGCTGGGGTTATACTAAAGTATCACTATTGTATCTGTTAGACCATTTTCTGCCCCAGATGAAATTGAGAAGTTTTGATAGTTTCATTTGCGTTATACTTGCCAAATCGGTGATTGCTTGAGACACCTAGCCCAGAGATCTGAATGTTGAAATATAAAATGGTAAATTCATTCCTTCTCTTCTTTGTCTAGGCAGCTTCTACAGGGATCCAATACAAAGCGGAGTGCGGTATGGTGTAACCATTCTAGTATATTCATTTATGTATATTGTAACTATCAATATCTTATAAAGAGAAGTGAAAGTTTTTTATCTAAAACTAATAAAGTTAGAAGTACGAAATTCGAGGATGTAGTAGTTTACATATTAGTCCTTGACATATATTAAATATTGAAAATTTACAAGGATATTCAAGGATAAAGTTTTAAAAGGAAATTTTCAACATTTATTCGTCCTGGTGCAACAAAAAATTTAATCTTTTAAATAATTTTTTTATTCAATCATATCCTGGAAATTTCGTAGTCCTTTAAAAAAAATCCTGGCGTCAGAGAGAAAAATCAAAAACGTAGTTATACTATATTTGGCTCCTAGTTTTCTTAANATAGTTCTATATAGCTATCGGGCGAGAAGACTCCTTTGTTGGACGGTTTCCCCGGTGGACAATCACCTCACGGTTGACCAAAGCCTGCTCACACCAGAGGCGAAGTTACAGGACTTCAGATGGTCTTCCCACTTCTTCCGCTTATGTACGTTCACTAGTTGCCGAATCTCCGAGTTGAGATCCCTATACGGGGATTTACGGGATCGGCCTGGAGAAGGGATTAACCTTTTTGTTATTAAATTTGTCGTTACAGTTTCGAATTTGGAAGGAATTGGTTTTAAATTTTGTTCACTCCACAAAGACACAAAATTGTTCACTCTATAGAGTACTCAATGGAAAAATTTGCATGTTCACTCTTTCGAGGTGTTCGTAGCATCGGGTGTTCACTCCAGCCAGATAACACTGTATTTATTTTTTCGTGTTTTAAAAATTTTTGGTTTTTGTCGCACGGTGTTATTGACAAGAATTTGAAGGAAATGAATGTAGCTGGTACAACCGCATTTACGGCGAACTTTTGAAACTACTTTTGCCTGCTTTCATCACTTCTGTATAAAAATATGTGCATTAGGGTGGTCCTTAAAAATCAAATGAAGGATTTTTTTAGGTCGTACCCCCTGAATCGGTAATACCACTGTCACGGATATCACATATAAATTTTGGTCCCGATTGGAGTCGCTTAAGGCATGTCGCAAAGGGGTCAAAGACCAGATGCCTATAAGGACTCAAAAAATTAAAAATATTTTTTTTACATTTAATGTCCAAAACCTCCTACTAAAGTCGAGGATATCACATAAAAATTTTAGTTCCGATTGGCGTCGGTTAAGACGTCTTCATAGGGTAATCTGAACTTTGCCTCCCCCTCCCCTGTGCGACACGCCCCAACCGTCTCCAATCGAGGCCGAAATTTATGTGTGATATCTTCGACTATAGTAGCATTGACGTAGGGGTGGAGGCTTAGGAAATCTGAAGTAAAAATTTGCTTCCTATATTCTATATTTAAGAACCACCCTAATGTATCCATATATTTATATGCATGCCATCATGTCCATAAAGTTTATACGTATGTATATATACATATAAAGGTAACTTTGCAGGTGAAAACGCATACCCCTTGTGGCTCCTAAAAAGTCAACAACGGAAAACAGTCGCTTCATGGCGCCAAGAATACATATATACCAGTTATATATATGGATATATATATATGTATATACACGCTCTAAACTGCACTTGTAGCCGCCCGCATAATTGTGTGAACCAAGAAAAGTAAATAAATTCGGGCACGACAACTCACACAATGGGCAAACCGCAACAAAAAAGAACTTGCCTGCGCACAAAAAATACGATGTTAGTTTGTGGTAATGCAAAGCGCGACATCAAAATTAGAAAATAAGCGAGATTAACTGGGTGGCCAAGTCCTGCATATGTACACACACACGTGGATAAGGTAAGCCCTCTTCACTTTCACACCACACTTGCGGTGCTACGACTTTTTGCAGCGCTAGTCACCTAACGAGAGGAGCAAACGAGCAGTATTTACGCAAAGTTGCGGCATTTGTCTTATGCGATGGCCACGAGGGAGCAGCGTTAGAAAAAAATTTTACTGCTGTTGCCGCTCTCATTCACTTTTTCGTCCTTTTATGAGCGCTTACTTATTTTACTGATTTTATATTTTTGTTTCCCCTCCTCTGGCTACTCTGATTATCGCAACTGTACGGGCAAGCTAGTTTGTTTGTCCAGCGGCAATGCTGATAAAATAAAAAGGATAAGTCCAGCGCCTTCGTCTTGACCTGCAGGCTGTGTCGGAGACACCGCCGCTAAACTTAAACGTAGAATACGTGTTATTATTAAGATCACATACAAGTTGAAAACGGTACATGAAATACTCGTTTTGAGCGTATTGAATTTTAATATAATAAATCAATATGAATTGCAAAATATTAATACTTAGCAATAAAGAAGAAGATCCACATTCACACTTCAATCACATGTACCATCAGCTTGCGTCTGCTATTGTGATACCTACATATTCCATGTGCCTGATAAATGAAGTTAAACTTTATTTTTTAAATACGTGACAACGCTCCTAGATAATCTTCAAAAATAAAGCCATTTCATTTGATAACCTAATTTTTAATAATTGCTTTCACTTATTAAATAATTTGAGTTGAGCTTTTTAAACCGGTGGCAACCCTCTTTAATATTATTATTATTTAAACTAAGGATATCTTACCACCTTCGTTTCTCGTCATATTTTAATATTTCATTTGACTTATGCATACTTTAATTAAATTCTTATTTTAAAATAGGTGGAAACCCTGTTCAAAATATTTTAAAGCCAAAACATTGTTAAACCTTTTTCGACTGGCAAGCATATTGAGATACATATTTAAATTGTGTATATAATTCGCTTAATTCAAGTTGCATTTAATTTCTAAAACATATGGCAACCCTCTTAAATAAAATTAAGAAGAAAACATTTTTAACAAACGTCAATTTATACCCATACTTTAATAATTCATCTGGCTTATTAAATAATATGAGTTTAAGTTTTTACATAGGTGGAAACCCTCTTTAATGCTATAAATGCCAACGCGTAAAAATGGCAATCCTGTTTAAATTATTTATAAACCAAAAGTTCGTTTATCGTCTGACGCTTGTATTGTGATACATACTTTAATTATCTAATCCTCTTAATTCCTCTGCAAAATATTTTCAAACCATAACCTCTCTCGTCTGACATCCATGCCAGGATATACATTTCAATTTTCTATCTTTATTTAATCCGAACTTGCTTTTTGAAATATCACGCATGGTTGTAAAATATGTCGAAGAGATTAGAAATATGGCAGTAAAAAATGGGGAAAAAAGCTAGCATTTTACATAGTATGCACGTATGTATGTATGTACATACATTTGTATTTATATGTATATGTAAATAAAAATAAGAAGTCAAAAATTCAAGAGTATTAAGTCTGACAGGTGCACTTTGACAATGTTGTGTACCGAAGAAAATCGCCAAATGTAAATCTATGCAAGTCAACTAAAAACAACCTGCCATAAAGTTGACAACAAAAGCCTCAAAAAATGGACCCGCTGAATAAAGTAAAGACGCAATTGGCTTGCTTGTTCATTTTTTATGCTAAGGGCATTACATACATACATATGTACATGGCGGGAATATTAAAATTCCACGAAGGGAATTGGTCGTCAAAACCATCGTCATGCATAAGCGGAGGGACGCGATTTGAAAATGTTTGAGAAACGCACATTTACCAACACTTGAGTAAGTTTGGACAATCATGAAATTTAGTGAGCACTTCGTAAAAAAGGTATGTACGTCTCATTCTGTGCGAGTCTGTATACTCATTAGGAAAGTTGGTGGCCAATGAAGTAGATGTGTCGGTCATCGCCTTTTATTGTGCTTTTTATTTTTGAAAGCAGGCAAGCAAATTCGTGACAGTCGACCGCACAAATATTTTAATTAAGGAAATCTGAGTTGAAGCGAATGAAATTGTTTATTCTTTGAAATGTAAATAGTCATCAATGTAGATGTCAAAGCGCATTTACCAAGTTGGCAAAATTAGAAAATAAGAGGCCTTCCTTGTGGTCTTATTTCGGATCTTTTGAAGCGATAGGCCTTCAGTGCTCGATTCTTAAATCCTTTTGATTTTGTGATTTTGTATTGAATGGCCAGCGTCTTCATGCCTTTTTATTCAGCTTCTTATCTGCCTTCGAACCGCGGCGCTATTGGAAAATCTTCTAATATGTCTAATTTAAAAATCCCTTCCAAAAGGCGTTTATTCAGAAACGCTTCCGCATTTTGCCGACTGGGTACTTATAATTGGAAATTACTTATACTCGTATTGATCCGTTTGTATTTATTTGAGCCGCTATTGGCTAATTAGCATTTTGCTTAAGCGAGTGGATGTGTCCAGTGTTGTGTGAATAATTTACAAAAAATATAATACAAGTGTACTAAATGGTAGCGCCTTAGTCACAAATCATTCTTCCTTAAACTAGATATATCGTGTTAATTAAATTTATCGATCAAGCTTATTAATTTTATTATTTGTCTGTTTTGTTTGAAGCATTATCGTTGTCCTAAAACATCAAAAAATTCACGCACTCTTCTTAATAATTTTTTAACATTTAATGCCTAACCCTTCGTAGCATTTTAATAAAACAACTTAAGTAGCTTTAGACGGTTCGACTTTGATTTAAATAAAATAAGCTCCGACTCAATTCACAGAACAAATTCTAGAGCTTGAGCTCAGCCTATCAGTGCAAAAATTGAGCCTGAGTTTAAGCTTATTTTTGGTGCATGAGGTCCAATAAGTTTCCCTGGAGAATATTATATTTTTTCCAAGCTTGTGTTAAGGGGACATCTTAAACTACACATATGACTAGTTCATCGCTAAAACATTGAGTGAGAGCCGCGACTTGTATACTCGGACTGTTTGCCTGATGACGGGAGATACTTAGTTTAGTCGTCATTCACGACCAGAGCCATGCGCTTTGCTTCTCTATATAATCGAGAGGAAATACAGGTAAGTAGCGCAACCCAGAACTAGCATGCTATTGCCGCATGAAAGACGAGTTAATCGGACCGATGGCGCAGGAGTTAAGATATTAAATAAACCCGTGTCTATGGCCCCATTTGATTCAGATTTAGAATGGAGGTGGATGTGTTGCAAAAACACGCATCTAAATATTATCCGAATGGGTTTATATTCATCATGTATATATAACTTAAGTTGAAATCGATTTAACATTATTTTCGCAAACGTTTATTTAACATATTTAAAATGCCCCATAGAGAGAGCACGTAATACCAGCTACTTACACTTCACCTTGCCTTGCCAAATCTCCCTTACTTTAACAAAAGCGTGACTGCCTTATGGAAGTAGGAATTTAGAATGCCCATACATTTGGTATCAGACATACTTCTGGGCCGCTTTACCAAGTAAGGTACGTAGAATGTGGAGCAGTTGCTCGGAGTAGTTCGGCGCTCGGAAATAACTTCGGCGCCACGATACTTTGCAACTTGTAACGTAAAGGCTGAATTAGTTATGCCATACCATAGCCATAGCCATAAGCATAGCAATTAAATGTTCCAAAAAAATCGAATATTGGGGCCATACTATTTATAACGCCAGAGCCATAACCGTAACCGTAGGTGTCTATTTAATTTTATTTTTTCGCCATAACCATAAGTAGCTCTGAGATATTTTGCTACGTTATTTCTATGGCGTTAAGACATTAGCGGAGGTGTCTATTTTGTGCTTTACTTTTAGATAGCATTGCTCATGGTGACAATTTTTCTACCAAACGATTAAAGAAAGCATTGATTACCTCGTGAGGTGCTTACCTATTTTCGCAGTGGCTGAAAGTAGTTACTAAAACAACTTCATGCTTAGTATGTATAAGTTACATTGTCAGAGTTCATTCAAAAATATTTAATATATATATATGTATATATCTTTAATGCACTGAAATAAATGTACGAATATCACGTACATAATTACATCAACAGAATGCTTCAAATGACACAACTTTTCTCAAAACAGGAACGTCATGAGAAAACCGAACCTACGGATAAAATGTGTACACCCCTTTTCCACGGAGAAGAAATGGTACATTATTAGTAGATATGACCTCCAGGCACATTATTTGAAGCTTTAGACGTATCATAATTTCATATAGAAGAGATTAATTACTCAGCGCCATCCTTCGTGTTAACTACACAAGCTCATACAACACTATTATTGTCAAACAAAATCGCAATACTTTGTAACCAGTGTTGCCATTTTAGTCGTTTTCCGGTAAGATTTATAAGGTTGCGAAAGTAAACAGCCAGAGAAAATTTGGTTTGGTCGGCAGCCGATTTGTTAGCCGCTTTGCCACAAAAAAAAATTGCCGTTTTTAGCCGATTTTGCTATAAACAATATTTTTTTTTATATTTATATATATAAGTTTCCTTTTTTACAAATTTAACGACACAAAATCTCTTGTAAATGGCTAGCCTTATCTCGGACAAATTTTTCATGTCGAACTGTAATACATATCTTCATCTGAAATTCAAAAAGACGTAAAAAACATCATCGCTGAAATGCAAAAGGTCATAACCAGGGAACAGTTTTTGAGGACTTAAAAAAGGCAAAATAAAATAGCGAAGTAGGCACTAGAAATCACAGAAAGGCAAAATATGGCACTAAAAAAAGACAAAAACCAAAAAATAATCAAAGACTACATTGCCTTTAGAAATGTCTATTACAAGTAAAAAGAGAAAAGCTATGAACTAGTTTCATTATATGAAAGTTTGTCCTTTGAATCTTTAACTAATTTCTATTAGTTGTAGTAACATTGAACCACAAGATGCATTTTGAAGTTTTCTGGCAACATTTTCATTCAATTTTATCATTTTTGCACAAACTTTGTAGGAAGACAATATCTACGAATAATTATAGGCTTTAGTGTTGCTTATTATTGCTCTTTGACAGGCATGTGCAGAGAGTGAGCAGGCCTTTAAAAACGGTTACGTTTCGAATATATATGGACATCGAAATAAATTACATACCTTAATTGTTAAAAACCGACCGGATTCTCAATATAAAATAGTGTTTTTTTCTTCGAAATAATGTTGCCCCATTTTCGTCAGCCTTTACACAGCGTTACGTGTTCATTTTCTCAAAATATTGCCCTCCGAATAAGCATAAGTGCAATACTTTCTACCAATATGGCCATTTTGCAGGACGAAAAGTAACTTGGTGCCAATGTTACAATATAAGAAGGCAAAATTTGTTGCTGTCGGCCCAAAAAGTTCTTGGCAACTCTGCTTGTAACTCAAATGTTCTATTTGCGAGGAAATTCCTTCATATCACAAAGCAAACAAAGGAACAAATAAACGCATACATATGAATGTATAGTTATTTACTTAAACGTATACAAATGAGAGTGGAAATCCTGACAGCACGAAACCAACATTTTCATGTTACCTTTAGAAATTTAATAATAATTCAATTCAACAATACTATACCTCAACTGTGTGCATGACCCAAGATCAACTTTCGGCAAATAAAGACATACAAATTTATATCCAAAACTTACTCATTGAACCTTTTAAATGGTTGTCCAACACAATTTTCCTTTTTGCCCAATACAGACGTTAGATATTATCCTCTTTGCCCGAGGGTCAGTTCATATTCGATTTTAATACAGATATTTGAATGGTTGAATGGGTACCGGTGTGTTTGTGTATTTGTTGGGTGGTGATGCACCTTTCAACACTATCAATTGCGTGTTAGTTATTAAATTCACCAACGAAAATTACCTCTGATCCCTTTCAATTATTATCACGTCAAAAGGATATCTATGAATGTAACCTAATACTGATTTGAATTTAATTTAAATTTGTGGGCGTACATGAATGAGAATTAAAGTAAAAGGTGAATAAGTAGAAGGAAATGCATACATACATACATATATACTGCAAACAGAGATATATATGTATATACAAAGATACCCAGCGGGAAATGTTTTCACACCCGAAAATGCATGTTTTCCCACGGCAATGTCCTACGAAAAGAGGGGCATTCAATATTGCGTTTGTAGAGTTTCTCAAATTATTTGGTGACGGAAAATTTTCTGTGAGTTTGGAAAAGACACTATTGAAATTTCAAATCATTGAAGAAATCATTGGGAATATTGGGGAAATCCTTCTTCTTTCTTATAACATTTGGCATTCTATTATACTTGCCTCAAAAAAATTTAGATTTCTCTTTTACCAATGTAGACATTTTGGTGCGTATAAGGATAAGGAAGGATAAGAAAAACGGTCGAATTTCGACTGCAACTGACACTCCTCGTTTTTATTCAATCACAGTATCAGTACCTGTATATTTTCCACTGCGTAATTGCCCTGTAGTAGGCCAAGGGATACCTGTGCAAATAAATAGAAAACTTATTTACACATGTATGTATGTATCTATTGTCGATGCGAAGCTTTTTGTAATGCTCAGCATTGCTTTCAATTGAAAAGTGAATTTAAATCCAAACATAAAATGTAAGCCTGGCCAGCAGGTTAGTGAGCCAAAGCCATCGCCATTGCCACAGCCAAATCTAAATGCAAATGAATATTTAAGATATGTGCAAACATATGTACATAACAACACATGTATGTATTTACTGGGATATATTAATGTATAAACCTTCATTTGCGCATCGATTCGTACTTTGGGTCGAACGTCGAACCTTCGCATATTTGGCAGACATTGGGTATTAAGTAAACTTTTACATTCAATTTCGAAATGTGTATAGTAAACTTGAGTGGGAGTAATCAAACTGGGTAGCATGAACGTACATACATACATATGTACATACATATGTATATGCAACGAAAAGCTATGAGCACTTTGGCCACGAACACCAATCAAAACGTTACCGCAAATACATGCTTTTAATGCTCCTCGATAGCGGCAGTAAGGACTAAACGAGCGAGCGGTAAGACAAACTCGTGCTCGTACTGTGGGAAAGCAGCCAGCCAGTCAGTCAATCAGTTAGCAAAACATGTTGTCAGCAATAAAAATGGAACAACAACTGCAACAGAAAGAGCATTACTGAAGACATCATTT
>NW_016157132.1:0-37041 GCF_001687245.7 Rhagoletis zephyria | reverse complement strand
CTAGTCTTCCACGCAAAAATCTGAAATGTGCTAGTCTTCCACGCAAATAACGAAATGTGCTAGTCTTCCACGCAAAAATCTGAAATGTGCTAGTCTTCCACGCGATTAGTGAAATGTGCTAGTCTTCGACGCGAATAGTGAAACGTGCTAGTCTTCCACGGTAATTTGAGATGTGCTACTCTTCGTTGGGAGCGACGATTTAGTCTCGTCAGTCGGTTGATACGAAATTTCATACTTAATAACAGCGCCAGCAGAGCATGAAGAAAATCAAAGCAAACTGAGCTGGAGGCGGCTGAGTGATATGTCACTCAGTCAATGTGTCAGTCAGTCAATCACGAAGGCACAGTCCGAATGAGCATGGCAGATCGTTCGTCTGTCATGCAACCAGCTGAGACTGATGCCAGGCAGGCCCAAAATCAACAACGAACTGACAGCCAATGCAGCTAAAAAGTTGGTTTATACGCCTTCGGGGGCTTACAGTGTGGCATGTATGTAAGTATGTAACTATATATATGTAGACTTCTATGTACGTGTATGGCTTTGTGAGTGTCTCTGATTACAATTTTTAAAAATCCATAAATTGAAATCAGGCAATGTGTCATCCCTCTAGGATAGCGCAGTCAGGATTGTAGTCGTTTTAAGCAGTCACGCGCATTCAAAGCATTTCATACATAGCACCATAAATATTTTAGATTTTAGAAAACATTTCCAATAAATAATTTAAATATTCCAGATGCGCCTTGTTGTTTACTGTTGATGTTGAGGTTATTTTTGTTTTTGTTATTTTAAGTATATATTTACATTCTCTGTGTGCATGTATTAGTGCCCAATTTGCTTCGTAATTCCAAGCCACAAATCGTAAATGGCTATTTAAGTTCCTTACAAAAACAAAGAGTATTTGCTGACAGCACCCATCACCAGCAAATCTATAAGCGGAAGTTCACTTTGAGGTTATTGTTGGCTGCTTCATTGCTGAGAATTATATTAAGTCGTAAACAAATCCGGTTTGATAACGCAGCAAAGCATATGTATGTATGTAAACATCCTTGAATGGAATTTAACAATAGAAGGCTCACAAGCCTCCTGGAAAACTGACAACCGAAATCACAGTTAATTGGAAATATTAATTAGTGAAGATTTGCCTTTTGACTTTTGCTCTATGCTTGATTTGCTCTGCAATAGATGTGGGCTATTTAATAGCAATTACATAAGCAAATCAAGCAAATGGCATTTGTTTGGTATTCTGAGTGACATAGAGTATCTACGAGTAAAGCATTCGACATCTATTGCATGTGGAATTTGTTGTTGGGTGGAGACTTCGTTGCCTTATCTTTAAGCTCACCTCTATCAATGAATAAATTGTCACAATTTCCATTAAGGCTCATTGCCGCAACCCTAGATTACTGTGTCCGAAAGCTCTGTCTGAGCAAGAGGATGACGGGACCAAAAGGCGTTTTAATGACCGCCTAGAAGAAGCGCAACTACACTCGCTGTATCCGCCATCATGTTGAAATCGGGCTTGGGACAAAAAATGGAATGAGGCTTCAGGAGAAGTAGGCTCTACCCACGACGGCACAAAGCTGATTGGATGCATGTCCAAACTGCCAATTGCAAACTAGTCGATTGAAGACATCCCCGAAAATTGGAGTTTTGTGTACTGCTATTTGTTCGAAGTAAGACAAAAGTCATTCGCCCTTTCTAGAATCAACTGATTTACTCTTAACAGTGAGACTTTACAGGAATTACAACTAGAAATATACCTTAGAAAAGAAACTTTACATACGCTGCCATTTTATCGGTTTTAAATCCGCTTGCAGAGAATAACATTAAGCATAACTTGGCGTCTCTTGTCGCTTTCGTGTGTTTTATTTAACAGTATATATTATGTTGGTTACACCGGCTCTCCTCTGCACTGCAAATACTGCGAGAGCCAACATTTTTGACCACATGCCCATTTTGTTGGTTGCTAAGATGTAACCGCTACACCAGGCTCTATCAATTATTTCTTAAGGCTTAAGTAAAGTCTCAAAATAATCATATTTAATCGCATTTTTCGTGAAATTTATGAGAACCCCAGCCGCTGTGGTGTAGTGGTTAACAGTGCACGCTACCATTCCGCAGGGCTTGGGTTTAAGCCCAGTTTCAGTGCAACATCAAAAAATAAAACACAAAAGATTATAGTAAACCTCTCAACAACTGAATCAATATTCTGGCGATATACGAAGTTACCCAGCGAATGTGAGAGCCTACATACAAAGCTTATACAGAGGGTGTGGTCGTATGGGTTTATATGTATAGAAAATTTATATTATAAGCAAATTTGCCAAAGAAACATGGGTGTCAAATCAATTTTGAGTTTGCCAAATTGCGAAATTAGGTTTGTTAGCATTTTGCTGTACAGTCGTAAAGCATTTTCCGGTATGAGGAATATATTTCTGCATTTATCTTTTTCTTAAAACTTCAACCACATGAAAATTTCAACATTTTCTTCAAAACTTATTTTCGTAATTCAGCAAACTCCAAATTGATGGTTTTGTTCCGAAAATTTGCATAGAATTAAACGTAGAATACTCATATGCTATACGCGCATAGTAAAGAAAAAAATTGGCCCGCCCTAATGTATATGTATGATTTATGCAATGTTATATATTCGTGGTCCCCCAGGTGACTACGTCGGCCGAAATAGCAATACATACTTTCAACAGGTATCTTTTGACTAAGATTCGAAAAACATGGTTTTATGTTTTTTTACTTGAAATTAATTATTAAAGGATGTCACAAAAGATAAGTTAACAGAATTGGTTAAAAATATATTTTTGTGACACATTGGAAAAACTGGGGTTAAAATATTAGAGAAGGCGATTGCCAAAATTAGGTATGACGTGGTAAAAGCAGATGAACTTTGTTTTTTTGTACCGTTAAACAGATTTGACCAGATGTGAAATGTGTAACGAAATGGGCATACTAATTTTTTAGGTATATTTGCATGCTTTTAGAAGTGAACATAGTGGCAATATATTCCCTATAAGGAACAGCAAAGAAAAAACAAAATAATCGGTAGATGACAGATATTTCATTATTATTTGTCTATAATTTAAAATTAATTTGAAAGACATGTGAATTTTTCATAGTTATAAATTTCTGACCCACCGCATAATTCTGAAACACGTTGGGATGGGCTGGTTCGTGATTTAAAAATTGAATTTCGGGATGGGCTGAATCGCGACTACTAATGTTAGAAAGCTCAAATCTTTTTTCATTTGCCTTCATTAAAAAACCAGGACAATTTAAGTTTGTCCAGGACACTAGGACAATTTGTCTAAATCAGGACAAATCCTAGAAAACCAGGGCGTCTGGCAGCCCTATTTTAGGTACAACTAAGTAAACTTCCAGTGTAATTTTTAAGCCATCAGTAAAGATTTGGCAATTTTTATGCACGGGCTCGGTGCGTAACTATTGCAAAAATGTGCCACTTTGTGCTGAGCAGGCGATTAAATAAATCTTCGATTCGGCAATTTTGCAAAGAACCCTCAAACGGTAGTAGCGCAAAATAAGAATAAAAATAACGCTATTTAACGCTTGCTGGAACATTGCAAAGGGAAACTGTCACATGGTTGCAATTCCGAAAAGAAAAAACAAAAGATAAAACAAATATATTTTTTTTCGAAGAATCCTTATAAAATTAGTACTTAATATTCAATAACTTAATATTCAGTAAAAATGTTTCAATGGTTTCCCCAAAAATCCCAGTGAATTACTATAACAATTAACTCTTGGTTAAATGATGATTAATTGAGACTTTTAAATTAAAACTCCTATGTATTGTATGATAAAATTTTGATGGAAATTTAATAGTTAATCAGAATTTTATTGTCGCCCAATGGACTTTATTTTGTACTATTCCTACTAGGTACTTGCACAAGAAGATACCAACTTGCAGCAATGTAGACTTTTTCCTCATAATTGGAGAAACCTTATATTTCTGCCACATAAAATTTAAACTAACGATAACATCGTCACTATCCATTGTCAGGACTAAAACAACAAAAACAATAAGCATCTCGTTTAGATTAATAGATGGCCACTGCTGCTGGCTGACAGATATTTAGTTATAAAAATATAAAATTTCAAATAGCAAGCTTCAACTAGGGTACAGCCGGAAGCAACATGGAAAATAAAGGTAATGCCAGCTGATGAGGCCAGTAGATGATAACAACTGCAAGCCGAGTTGTTGAGTAAGGAGTTACGGCGCAAAGTACACACTCGCATACTTACATATACATATGTACATATGTATACCTACGGTGACCAGCTTCGTCATAAATTTTTTGCGGGAATTAAGATTCAGTTAGTCTAGACTTAATTTACGTAACGTAACCTAATATGTTGGCCAACGCAATATACCTTTGTTCAGGAATTTTTTGGTGTGGCTTATAGGCGGCAAATTGACAATTAGCTGAAAATTAATAAATAATATAAAAAAAACTTTTTAATATACAACGCTTTTATAAATGGACTAAAAAGTAGAAAATAATATTTCTCAGTCCCATAGAATTTGTTTTGATAACTTTTGATTTTGAAATTTTAGCAAAAGTCATTATAAACAATCTATGAAATTGAAAATGAAAAACGTGGAGCGCATGCAATACAAAGCATTCGATTTAATTGACAATAGTCAAACTACATAACGTAGACCTAAAATTTCTACAGCGAAAGTAGAACTTTGAAATCGATTTTAAGCGGTCGTTATTCATATACCCACATACATACATACATATATTACTTTTCATATCAATTCAAGTGTATTACATGCGCCCCACGCTTTTCATTTTCAATTTCATAGATTGTTTATAATGACTTTTGCTAAAATTTCAAAATCAAAAGTTATCAAAACAAATTCTATGGGACTGAGAAGTATTATTTTCTACTTTTTAGTCCATTTATAAAAGCGTTGTATATTAAAAAGTTTTTTTTATATTATTTATTTTCTACTTTTTAGTCCTGTCTGAATAAAATTTTGCAATAGATATTAAAATAATTCAACGATATTAATAGAAAGGTGCACACACATGCATTTACATATGTATGTACATACAAACGAGCACCAATTAATTTTATTTAAAGAAATGGCGTGTCGTCTATTTCCGCTGTAGCAAACGTAGTACATAGGGCGACATCTAGATGTCATCTACCTCGCCCTATTCACTACAGATGTCGCCCTATGCACTATGCTTTTTTATAGGAACTTTTCAAAGCAAAGCTTTATGGTGTCGGACACACAACATTGAAAGTTTCTGGATCCACAACATTGAAAGTTTCTGGACACACAACATTGCAAGTTGATAAAAGCGTTGTAAAATACAACAATCAAATATTTTCGCTTCTGACTAAGTTGACGTGCTGAGTAATCATTGACGATTTCTTACGTAAGTTAGGTTAAGCCTAGAGTAAGCTTTAGTATTGTTATACCCGAGCGCACTTGTGCACAAGGGTATTATAACTTTGTTTATATAACGGTTGTTTGTTACAGGCGAAACGAATCGAGATAGATACATTAATGATCACAATGAAAAGAGAAATCGATTAAGCGGTGACTGTCTGTCAGTCCGTCCGTCTGTGTATACGATAACTCGAGTAAAAATTGGGATATCTTAACGAAACTTTGTACGTGTACTTCTTCCGTTCGTAGGACGGATGGTAATGAAAATTGGCAATATAGAACAATAACCACGCCTACTTCCCACATAACGGTGGTTTTTAGAAATGCGAAAACTGCGATATTTTAGTAACTAGTGAAGATGATTCACTAAAAATTATATTATAAATTTTTTAAAAAGGGGCATAGCCACGCCCACCTATGATTACATGAATATATATTGGTAACCGCTCCACCAATTTCTTCCAAACTTGGCATAGTTATTGACCTTGGTACAGCACACCGAATGGCTGAAAATTTTTAAAATCGGACAATAACCACGCCCACGTCACATACAAGGTAATTTAGAGAAATACGAAATTTTCGATAAATCAGTAAATACTGAAGCTAATTTATTCAAAGTTAACTCTTGTAATAATTCTTTAGCTAGAAATACGTTTATGATAAAATTTTGGAAAATAGCACCGCCCACTTCGTAATCGTTCGACCAATATGTACCACACTCGGTGCGATTATTGTGCTTGCCACACAAAAGCAAATTGCTGAAAATTATTGAAATCGGACTTAAATTACGGCCACTTTTCATATATATGGTCAATTTAAGAAATGCTTGAAACTTCGATATTTCGAAATTTAAGGACTTTAATTTACTCAAAAATTAATACCAACAATACCTTGACAAGAATTAAATTATTTAGAATTCCGGAAAATGGGCGTGATACCGCCCGCNTTTATCTCATTATGTCTAACTGAACGTTCTATCGAAGATATTTGAAATAGTGGTAAAACGAACCTTGCTTGCCAAGCGTAGTTGGTTTTTTCAAAAACTATAGAATCGTTTCATAAAAAAAAAAATTATAATTATTATAAAACCCTTTAAAAAAGTTTCACAAGAATGATGACTGCAATATGGCGAGGGTACCAGGAAGACTTTTGTTGAATTAATAAAGAAAACACTGCAAATCGGGATTTAATCGGTACAAAAATGAAAAATCGGGATACTTATACGACCCGACTTTAAAAAAATATTCAGCGGGACAATTTTCTCAAAATCAATACTGACCGGCTAAAATCGGTACGAATGGTCACCGTATGTATACCTACTTGTAGTAAATATTAAAAAAAGTATTAACTTCTTCATGTTTTCGTCTAATAAATTTTATGCCATCGCACTCCTGAGAGCGCTGACATGAGTGAATTTAGAATGGAATCAAGTTAGATGCCGGAAATCCAAACAACGAAATGTCATAAAATCTCCGCTATTCCGCTTGTACCATCCCACATGCGATGCGCCCTCGAGCCTGAGAGGAGCGTTAGTGCGCAAGTTAGGGATGCCTACGCTGTGTCGCCACCTATTAATGCTGCTGTCGCGTGATGGAGTTGCGAGATTTGCGTTCGTGTTGGAGCGCTCTGACTCGTCAACAGCCTGGCTCTGCTGCTACGTTTAGATATTTTTTACGGCTTAACAATCTAGTTGCTTGTCAGCCTCCCTGGCTGGCTGGCTGCCTCATCTAAGCTGCTTGGCCGATTGACTGCCTGCCTGCAGCATGTAAATATGTATGTATGTTAGTTTAGGCAATGTGTCATTGCCATCATGAAAGGCAGATGTTCGGCGGCGTGTGTTGATAGAAGTTATAGTCAGTGATGGCCTCAGGCGAATCACCACGTAAAAACGCTGATATATGCTCGCTGAAAAAGTATGAGTGACAGCGAAAAACACAAGCTTAATATATGGCGATTTATGTAGTTACTTTTATGGATATAAAAGCGACGCGCCTGCGCCTCTTTATGCGCACCACTTCACTCTGTTGGAGCACATCTTTCATTTAGGTTTTGTTCTAGTAAAACACACTCACTCAGTTCAGAATGGCTCACATCACACTCCCTCATTAACAACATTTTACGACAGAAGTTTTTGAATGGACTCCGCATTAGGGTGCCTCTTGAAAATATGTATTTGAAAAATCTCTCTTGAGCAATCAATTTGTGTTTAGATAAGCATCTTGGAATAAAAGATTAATGAAGAATATTTGCAGCATCAGTTTATCAGACCATTAGGCAGTCTTAAAATCTTTGTAGTATCGCAGAAAATCGCCAAAGTATGCAGCTATTTGAAGCCTTAAGCTGCATCAGTAAAAAGTTTTACTAAAAACATCTCTGGAAACAAGGTCGATGAGGATTTATCCAGGGAAGATCGCCTTATAGGCTGATGCGGAAATTATTTCCACTTAAGCTACAGCTAAGAACTTTAAGTGGTACTTGTTTGTTTGGTTTCCTCAATTTCTTCTGCCTTTGTATTTAACTAGTTTTAGCACAGTATCCAAAAATCAAAATCAATCAAAACGATATACTTACTAAATAAGCATTGGCAAATTTTTTGGTACACCCTCTTAAAGACACCGATTCTCAGCAACCAGTGAACGCACCCACTTCAGGTAAAAGGGCTATTTGGATAGTGATATTTACCTAAAGTTCCCGTGTTTAAAGTTGTTTATGTAAGTTGTTTTCAACCAATCGGTTATCGTGTTGTCGCTATTGGCCTGAAAGAATTCAGCAACGAAAAAAGCGAAATAATTCCGATATGTGTCAAATGAAAATCAACAGAAATTGTATATATTGTCCTGTGCAATTATTGGAGGAGTCTGGTAGAAGCGACAACCAAGGAATATCTGTGCGACCACAAAAAGCCATCAAAGCCGTAGAGAGTCGGGTTCATCTGAAATCTGTTTCACAAGCAGAAAATCATACCCCAGGAAATGAATGTCAGCAAGTACAGTGACTTGGGACTCACCGTATATAAGAGACATACCAGGCAGTTAATTACAGAAGTTTTGAAACAAAACCATAACTCAAAGATCTTTTGCGATGCTTTCAAAAAGACTTCGCTCCAGCTCACCGAGCAAAATCAACACAAATATCTGTTTCGAACTTTACTTCATGCTCGATTGGCCAACAGATTTGTGCAAAAATTAAAATTATTACTTAAATTTAAATAAAAACCATACATATTTAAAGAAACATTTGTGCTATAAAAATTAAATGCTATTAAAAAAATATTTCTATAAAATTAAAAAAAGAAACAAATCTCTTTCCGAGGACTTGAACCTCGGCCATTCGGAATGACACGCTAGTGCTTTGTTTTGCCGGCCATTGTGACTGCTGGAACGCCGCGACTTATTTTCTTTCACTGGGGATGAACTAGCAGACTATCCCATCAACTGGTATGCTGCTTCTACTATTTCTAGTGGTAGATTCTGATACATAGCCAGACAACTGACACCATGTCGCGTTCTGGACGCACCAAAGTTTTCTTTTGTTCTCGTTCTTTACCGGCAACTTATTGCGTTAATAAAGGCCCTGGGATCAAGCCCTGGTCAAAGTAACATCGCGAAAAAAAAGATATTTTCTTAATAGCAGTCACCACCACTCGGGAGGCAATGGCCAACCTCAGAGTGTATTTCTGCCATGAGAAACAGCTTCTCATAAAAATACAATCGCCGTTCGGGGTCCGCATAAAACTGTAGGTCCCACCGCTTTGTGTGACAACATCAAGGTTCACACTACAAATCGGAGGAGAAGTTCGGCCAAACACTAACATATGTGTAAGCGCCAATCTATTATTATTATTGAAGAGCAAAGAAGCGATTCTCGGTGTTGTGCTAGTACGTCGGGGAGAAGCCTCCATTAGGGGGGTTCGCGCCAAAATTATACCGACCAATAGCGAAGAAGATAGGAGAAGGGGATGACGCGAAAAGTCACAATAGGGGCGTCGCCTTTTTATCTTATCGCGGCATTTTTGTTGTTCGCCGTATGATGAGGGAATGGGAGAGTCCACGGTGTTTGTTTGTAGCGCCGTAGTGGCGATCGAATTAGCGCCCAATTCGTTTTAAGAATGAACGGGCCGGCGCCAATTGATCGGGCACCAACAACACCGGCACTGAGGCACGATGGTTCTACAGACCGGCACGTAGATTACAGCCCAACTATTATCTGCGCGCCAAGCCATAAACAAGTGAGCATTGATCAGGCAAATATCTCTATTGTGACAGTGACAGTCAGGGTATCAGTTTTGTTGTTGATCCCGGCGATTTGTTTGGGTGCCAGACGAGGCACGTAAGACTGCAGTTATGCAAACAAAGCCAAGGGGTGGCCCCAGTCGGGGCGATCCAATTTATTGTGTCGGTGACATAGGCCCCAGTGTCGAACGACCTAATGAAAGCGTGAATATGCAACTATGATAGGTAAGTGCGAAATCATTAAGGAAGCTTTGACGCATATCGCGTTGTAAGTCTATGAATTATGGTGATGATCTTTTTCACCGTAAACTTTAGAAACGCGAGATTGTGTTTACATCAAAATAAGAAGTATATCAAGCAAGCCTTGGTAGTCTGTCTGTAGCTATAAATGTTTCTGTAATGGCGCCTATAATAAAGATACTGGCGAAGAAATCAATAAATCGTATGGCTTAAAGCCATATACATATATGTATGTATAATCGTTAACAGAAGTATGCTCATCAATAAAGATCATTTACATATGTAACTTTCATTGCCACAACAACAACAACCCAAATAAGTATAACGGAACCGATAAAAGCATTGCGCTATTAAAACGCTTATGTTTATGCTAGTTTTAATCGCTTTTTTGTTTGCGACTTAAAAAGTTCTATGAAAGTTTCAAGTCATGCAGCCAGCCAGCCACCAGTGCGTATGAGCGATATCTTTTGTAATGTGACTGAGCAGTTGGGCCACGCACGTGTATTTATAGCATTTGAGCATTTATTGCGCTTAGTTGCTGGTAGACAACGCAAATTTAAGGCCGTCCGTTAAATGAAGAGCGAGAGCAAAACACAAAGAAAATGATATCACAAGAATATTTAGTAAAAAAAATTAAAACGAAGACATGAGATGCACATTGTTGTTGATTGATCGACGGTTACAGTCATAAAAGTTGAATACTTTCAAAATGATTGAGTTTGGCATTCGGGAGTAACTGAAGCTGTCACCAGCAGCAGACAAAATTGGAGATAAAATTTGAGTTTTCATAAGTCGAATTAGAGGGGAATGGCAAATTACCTAGTTTAGAAATGATGTCTAAGAGCTCATTGGATGTCTGCGCTACAGCTACTCAAAAGCGGAATGAAACACAAAAATAAAACGAAATTATCGGAGTTCATAGGCACATATTTGCAGTAAAGCAGGGGCCGTAATGGTTGTGTTCTTGCTAAAATTGGATTTATATTTTCCGATCAAATTTAAACTTTATTTTTTTTATTTTTATATTTTCGTTCATATTATATACAGCCGCTATTATCAGATTTAATTCTGTATATCATATAAGATTTACAACGGTCATAAAACCTCAGTCTGCCCCATAACGGTTCAAAGTTATAGAAAAGGTATATTGCGGTCTCTGGACCCCTGAACACTGATTATCTTTTATCAACAAAAAAAATATAAATAAATAAAATCAAAAAAGAACGATTAAATTTTACCCCCAAAAAAAATTAAAATTTAGCAATTATTAAAAGATATGTAGTTGGACAAACAAACAACAATAAACATATATTTCGTGTCGAACTATTTTCCTTCTTGCACGATGGATTTTTGTTGGATTTGTTACAACCTATAACAGATCCTAGCATCAAGATAAAATTCGGCTCAACAGAGGCAAACGGTTTGGTTGGCCCTGTTGCAATTTTCAGTAGAAATCAAATCTAAAAAAAAAATTTATTTCCACTTGTTAATTATGAAAGTATCGAGGTAAGTTGCAAAAGGCGTTTATCTTTACTAGTTCGATATTTTGACAACGCCACTGTAAAAGACAAAAATAAAAGATAATTGTTATGTTTTCGTTCTAAACAATTAAAAAATAAATATATATTTGTATCATTTCCCATTATTTTCTTTTTTATTTTTTACCATGATTTTTTGGGCTTTTGCTATACAATCGGCTTCCTGAGCTGCCAACCCTGGTGCACCAGGTTAAGGACACCGTCGATTTAATACAGGATGATTAGCTGAGGTTGGCAAGAAGAACACCAATCATAACCTCGCTAGTATTAAGATTACAAGCTGTTAAATTCACTAAGTGCTTTTATGTCAACGGACATTAACTTAACCTTTATCAGTAAGTTATTGTACTATGTACATATGCAATTTCACTTACCTGTAGACAATTTCGCAAAGGAGATATCGTAGTGGTTTAAATTTTTAAAACGCGGCGATTTCACTGCAACTTTGCATCTAGCTGCGACTTGAACCAGTTGTTGCTAAAATCAAAGATAGAAATCAGTTTTTTTTTTTTAATATTTGTAAAATATACGTAGAAGCAGGGACCAAACATAACAGTTATTGATGAAAACCGTTATTGCGAAATTCGCTATGAAGGAAAAGGTCTACAACTGAGTGATAGATACCAATCGATTTCTTTTTTCATCCAAAATCAAATTTGAAAATAATTTTTTATTTGTAATTTTTATGCAGAATTTAAAAAAAATAATAATTATTTATTATATTTCTTTTTTTTTAAATCCAAGATAACAATTATTTTAGATTTCTATCTAAATAATCTGAAAATAACAATTACTTTTGATTTTTATATTATATACATGTCTTAGATAACAGTTATTGAAAACTTTTAGTTATAAACGTCATCAACAAAAATCAGTCAGTGGCTTTTACTTCTAAAAGTTATTTTTAAGTCATACGAGTACAAGTAATTAAAATTTTTCGTTGTTAAGAAGGTGATGCATAACAAAAGTTTACTACGACTTATATAAATGAATTTTATATGATTTGAAAAATAAAAGTCGGTGACTGATTTATATTGATTACTTTTAGAACTAGAAATAACTGACATATTATTACTTATGACTTTTACAAGTAAAAGTCCTTAGTAACTGTTATCTAAGTTATTTAATTTAAAAATTAAAAACAACTAGATTAAATTAGAGATTAGATAAAAATGAAAAATAATTGTTGTTTTGGATTAATAAAGCAAACATCAGAACTAGCTGTTATTTAAGGAGTAGTTAAACAAAAATAAAAAACTAACGGTTAAAGATAAGAACATAATGATAACTTGTCTGCTGTGCAGGTCCCGCAATTTTACTGCACAACATAACATAATAGAAGAACTTATCAATGAAGCTTCGACCGATACGTGAAAAAATTAACTGTGCTACTCACTGATGGACTGACCTCGCTCCACTCCAATACTCCCTTGAGAGAATGTATACATAGAAAAAGCTACAGAGATACAATAATCCGTGTTATCAGCGACAAAATCGAAAATCCCAAAAAAAAATTAATATCCTAACGCTGAGCTTACTGGTCATACGGTTTTCCTGTGGCACTTCCAGCACTCTCTGTGACAGTTTTGCCTGTAATATCAGAAGCCGGGCCAGCATCAGGTCGCTTCTAACTCCAGCGGTAACAGTTAAGTCACAAATCAAGTTTTCGATATTCTCTTTGAAGTCCATTTAAATCCCAAGAATATCCAGAGATTTAACTACTGCCTCAAGAAGAATCCTCTCGATGTCGCTAACCTAAGCTGTAAAGTCATTATGAATTAAAATTTTTATGAAGAGCGGTGAGCTCAGATCTTCCCCCTAAGTATGTATGTGTAAAAATATTCTGGGCTCTAGATACACCCGAGCATTCGACATGAAGGAGCAGGTTCACCGACTGCTCAAAGTTTATATTCCAGTTTCTTCTTAGTCTCTCGGGATTCAGTTTCTTGCTCGTTGGGATCGATAGAAATTCAGTCCACATTTCTTTCTTGATTAAAAGAAATAATTTCTTGCTAAACGACACATCTAAACAACTAGTTCAGATGACTTTCAGTAAAATTTAATATACTTTAAAAAAGAAATTACCATTAAGTCCACCGACCTGATGCGATGCGCATGTTAATTCCACACACTATTGTAAGGTCAAAGCAAAAGACTGACTCCCCCCATTGCCCGTTGCACACCATAGACACTGTGGCACGCAGCACGCAGAGCAGGTAAGCTACAATAATGGCCTGCCATGTACAACAACTTACAGCGTAGCTATTGAAGCAGTACTGTCAAATGGCAGAGTTGCTGCCCAAGCAATTTTAGGTCATATTGGCTTTGGTCTTCCAAGAATGCTGCTGCCGTTTGCAGGGCAATCCGAACCAAAAAAAATAAATGCGCAAAATCGAAAAGAAAAAGTAAAGTATAAAGCCAGAGTATGTGGGTGGAAGGTAAAAGGAAGTGCCACAGAAAAGTCCAGCAAAGGTAGTGTGAAATGGCGCAGAGCGAAATATGCTTGAAGAGCATCTATTGTGTGTTGAACGCCGGTCCGTGCGTTTAGCAGTTCGCTTTGTGTGCAAGTATTTCATGTGTGAAATGGACCTCGCACAAACACGCTCGCACACTCACAAATTCACATAATACCTAAACGTTATAACATTTTCTGCATTGTTGACTCGCAAAAGCTAACACCACCTATATGGCTGAATATATTGTCAATACACTCTACTGTTGGAATAAAAATACCCCCGAACGATAGCTTTGTGGATTTAGCTTTTGCTTCGATGGAATTCAAGAGGCGAAATGTAACTCAAGCGGCTAGCGATTGCCATTGCACACAAATTTTGGACAACACACATACGCTCTCATCTTTAGTGCTTGAATATACTTTTTTTCGGTTGTTAGCGTTCTATGCAATAAATGCAACAGAAGCTGGCTTGCTTGCCAAATGATTTCAGGATAATCGAAATAGTATTAATTGTTTAATGGGCTAGGAAACTTAAAAACGGTTTTCCAAGCACTCAGACATAAATAGTTGCCGTTGGTACTTTAGATTCCAAGATTAGGATTAAGAAGAGGGGGAAACTAAACTTTCAAGGTCCGTTAATAAGTCATAGTAATTCTTCTAGGCAAAGACAATGTACTAGCTCGTCCATTATCTACACATGCGACCTAAAAATGTACCATATCAGCCTGAATTTTCTATGGGAATTCGCTTTGTACTACCCTCATACTCGAGGCAATACCGTAGTTACCAAAACGTTATGTCCTTCATTCCAACAACAAATAAAACCGAACAACTCCTTCATCCCAGTAAGCATGTACTGTCCACTTGTCAAACATAGGAGCTTTTCATTCTGACAAGTACGAGTTGTGTAACGAAGAACGTAAAACACCAGAGGCCAGATTTTGCTTCCTTAAATCACCGTACATAAAAACACACGACCTAAATGGCATTCAGCCAAAGGACCCAGCAATATTTCTTAGCAATACATCTATCAAAGAAGACCTGCAGTCGAATAGAGCTTTGTTATAATAGATCGCTTCGGTCGCGGTAACTAGGTAATCTGCTCTCCACTAAATATTCACATGAGTTCAAGCTTGTTCCATTTCAGACTCAACTTTCATTGCTGGAAAATATGTACTTGAAGATGTATGAGGTAGGCTCCTTGGCATATTTATTTGGGATCACCGCTTATCGCCGAATATCCAGTCGCCTACTTTAAGCATCTCAAATATATTCGATTGAAAAAACCCTTGCCCTTATACCTAAAATAGAAAACATCTGAAATTATCTTCCAGATACCATCAAACTCCAGTTACGTTTCCAGTCTTGACATCCTGGCAATAGGTACTTTTATATAAGAGTATCTGGAGGCTTACATGCTTCCAGAGGAGATTATAGGTATTTATCCTTTTGACATTTAACAGTATATTAATACCTCTATACAGACCATTTTGTAGTTCGTTTAACATATGAAAAGTTGATTCGACATAATATCTTCATGCCCCAAAGTACCCAATGTCTCACTAATATTTCAACTTGAGCTTCCTGTCTAGAGGAAATGCTTGTAAACAAGACTGGCAGTCATGATGCGGTTAACACCAATACTCTGCTCTGTGTATTTATACATAAATATCTACCTCTCTGAGAGATTTTCTTTACCCTAAAAACGTTAGTAGAGAGTACACTACAAAACATCTCAAGTGCCTCGAACCAGAGGGCTTCCTTGAGTATGATCGAGCCTTTTTGATCGAGCACAAGCGAACGCCACACTCAGCCACTATGTGTTCGATCGAGATGCACATCCGAAATCTGCTTTGAGTACGAAGAAGCCTGTTCGATCACCATCACTAAAAATTCGGCACAAGCGAACACCACACTCGGACACCCGCGAAAATTATGCACCCGTTGCAGATGTCTGACTAGAATGTCAATAGTGTACTGCTTTCGGCTTTCCACTTCGATTTATATAAGTTACAAGGTCGTCCAGGGCTATCTCACGTGATCTTCTCCCTCGGGTATTCATATTAGTGAGCACCAAGGGCGTTAGCCCCGAAATTTGAGTCAATGGGGGCCTCGGCATCAAAGCTTTACTTGTACCGTTCAAGACCCTTGATTAGTTCACTTTTATAGAGACATTTTTATATTTAACATTCTTTGGAAGAGTCTTTTGTCGAACAAAGGGTTTGAATTTAAAGTATGTACATAAAGAATGGCTTTACCGCAAGATGGTCTGTCTAATTGTGGTATATTTGAGCACTATATACAAAAGCTGGCACATACTTTGGTGATACGAAAGCCTAGACTCAATCGTGTGATCCATGAAAACTTTGTCAACTGCGACTCGAAAATCGAGACTTCAAAGATAGACTCCTCTGGATAATTTTTTTCAATCGGTAACAAACTCAGAGGAGTTGCAAGAGCGTATATCTAAATGAAGCTTTAAGATACGAGATTTGGTTTAATATATCTGAAAGTTCAGAATGGGGAATCTAAACAATCAACACTGCGTGTTTGACAACAGATACAACTGCTGTTATATTTGTAGCCCTGTAAATATTCTTTGGTTTCAGTTGGGCCACTTCGAATCTCTGGTTAATGGCACCGCTAAGCGATAGGGTATACAGATCTTTTAAATAGCGCCGATCCAGTTTAGCCACTAGCTATTTAACTAGCCATAATTGCAGCACATTCTCTATCAGTATTCAATTCACCTTTAAAAGCATCTTAGAAGAATTGTGAATTCGTCATTCAGTAGCAATATTGAAGATATCTTAAGCCAGAACTTAACGCAGTGTAAGTTTTTGCATTTACCCTAAAGACGAGGTTGGAAAGCAAAGATCTCTTACCTTATTATTTTACAGACACATTTAACTTTCACTTAGTTCAGTTACAAAGTTGCCAAAGTATTTAAAGGATTTCACTTAAACGCCCATTTTCGCCCACTAAACTCAATTCACATTTTCAGTAAAAGATAAAACAAAGCACATTCTCGAAAATCGGATGCCGCACACTCAACGAAATTAAACTTTGCTTTATGCAAATCCAACAGGTTATGAGCTTTTAATGGATAATAGTACTTTTGAAGATTTTGAATACTCAACTTAGTACTTAGCACTTTTCGGCTTAAAAATAGCAACATTTAGATAAAGTAATAGCCTTTTTTGTACCACCGCTACTCCCACATTCTTCTTCTGTTTCGTACCAACGTAGTTTTAGAGCTTCAGCAGTGCTTTTAATCGACCTTTTTTTTTTTTGTGTGTGGAATACTTGTAACGAAAGTGAAGGTATTTCCATTTTCGTTTATTCTTTTCGTTTGCCTTTTCCACTTAGCTATACTTGTTGTATTGTTTAATTTCGTGCCAGCTTCACATGTTTACACCTGCCACGAAAAGTTAATTCAAATAAGCCATAAATTTCCATTAACGCTCCTTAAATGCCACATTAAATTGGCTAGCGACTAGCGACTGTTGGTGGAGTGGAGTGGAGTGGAGGCGAGTGTTTGGCAATGTTCGGGCAGCTGCTGCTGCTTGTGGCAGAGCAATTTCCGGTGTAATTTATATGAACTTTTCAGCTCCCTACGTTCGGGACTTTCATCCTCTATCGAAAAAGAACTTAAAGTCGCATAATGTTAATCTTAATGCCTAAGTTTGTTTCCACTTTTCGCTTGTTTTTTTTTTTTTTTTGGTAAGTTATAAGTCACTCGTACCTGTCACAATTTTCTCTTTTGCTGTTTTTTTTGTTTTCAACAACTCGATTACCCAACGCACCTGAAACTAATTTTATCCAACCATCAAAAAATTCATAACAGTCAAGTGGCTCAAGTGAAAATCCGCAAATATGGAAAATATATTATTTTCGTATTTACTTTTCCAACGACTCTCTTCTTATCAAGCGCTAGTATATGAATAGCAAGTAAGTATAGAAGATAGGTATCCAGAATGTCATTGATATGATATTTTCCAATGAAAGTAACCCAAATTTGGTCTCACAAGAAAGGCAGACAGTTACTCCAGTTACACTTATACTAGCCGAAGGTAGAAATCTATTGTTTAAGGTAGTAATCATACCACTGAACGAAGAGATATTTTTTTTTTTAATATTTTGTTTGTACGGAGTTAGCGCTGCTATGTAAATAGAGGTTTTTAAGTTTCGACACATTCATTTGGCATCTCCTTCCGAACAAGGCGTGCGACTACCAAAAAGTTTCATAAAAAAATCTGTATGTACATATTTAAGTATAAAAGAATTTAAAGAGTTTGGCTTCACAAAATACTGGATACAAGAGTACTCAGTACTTACCACCTGGAATTCAGGACTATTTCGGGTATTTGAAACTCCAGCCAGATTTCTGGGACTACCTCGGTAATTTCCGAAACAATTTCGTGATTTTCGGGTCTACTTCGGGTTTTTTGAAGCTACTGAGGGCCTTTGGGAATAGTTTTCAATTTTCGGGAGCCTATAGTTCCAACTGTGAAAACGAGGTAAATTTAAAAGCCGTAGTCAAATATTGCACAGACCCAAATGTTTATTGGGTACCTTTGTTTCTGTATGTTTATGTTTGTGCTTATACATACATATTTGTTTTTTCGTATCAATTACACATTTCGTTTAGACCGTTAATCTGAATAACGACTGTCTGTGACGGGGAGACGGATTTCGCAAGTGGTCGAAAATTCGGAGCCATTGAAGTAATTTTAATACGAAAAGCAACAGTGCAAGTGGTGGCTACAACAACAACGATAAGGAATTAATAAATTCAACTTCTCGAAAAAGATTATTCGAAGCAGCTACTTAATGGCAGTAATCTGAAAGAAAAGCCAACAAAGAAATTGTCGAATTCAGTGCTCAGAATTAAAATGAAAACGGAAATGGAAATGAAAATAAAAATTAAAAAAAGTCGCAAATCGCTTTTCAACAAGAGAGTGCGACACTCAAGAATTCGAGTACACTAAGTTGTGGATTTTCACCTGTGGCAATTCGACAAATATGTACATTTATTCCTTTGTTTTTGGCTCACTTTTGTGTTTATTGCAATTCTCGCTCGACAACGTTGCGCAAACGAAACAAAAAGTAATCGAAAGTTCGTAACTTTAAATTGAAGTGAAAACGATGATGATGATGGCGCTCATGACGACTTTATGCGGAGCTTTGTATGTATGTATGTGTATAAGGGCATGTGTGCTTTTCACGCATGTTGCTTGTTAGCACTCTGCTACCCAGTGGGAAAAGTAATACATAATTACAATGCGGGATAAATAATTGTATGCATTTTTCTCGAATTCTAGATCATCTTACTCTTTTTAAAGGGTAATCAGGATTCTAATGCTCCCCAAAAAATGCATATTAAATCGCATACATTCATCGATTACTAGGTAATGCAAAATTGAATGCCTTACTTTTTTAGCACATCGACGGGTGAAAGAACAAAAATGTTCGAATGTGAAAACGGCCGTTTTACTCATTTCGTTTACGATTACTACGCAGTGTATTTTTTTAGTGGGTATACAGGTATGCATGTGTTGGAAGTGAGGAGAGTACGCTGCGGTAGGCGCAACAGCTTTGCAAAACATATACACAAACAAGCATACAGGCATGGCAAATTTTGTGCGAGTGTAAAGATTTGGCGAAATTTCGGATTTTAACGCAACTTTTCTTGCCTCGCTTATTTTTCCACCTACCCGTCCCCCCTTCAATCGTACGTACATGCGCCACACCCTCCTTGTTTGCTGCCGGTTACTTTCTCATTGTTTGATTGTAGTTTCATTTTTTTTCCAGTGAAAACTTGTAACTTGTCTGTGTCTCGATCACGAATTTCAGGAAATTTTCTGAGCCCACACCGTGCTCGCGTCATCCTCCAATGCTTGCCATAGACGAAAGAAGCCTGCAGTCCAAATATTTTCAGAAAGTTGTCAACGCACTAGTTGTCCTACAGCGCCCCGTCCTTACCAATGGCCATTGCCTCTCGTTTGTGCTCTAACTACAAATAAAGTGCCTTCACCCCGCATTTCTGCCTATCGGATTCTCCACATCCATGTCCAGCGCTAAAGCTCAAATGCCCAATAACTGCTTTGCTATTGCTCAGCAGCAATCCTCTTACGTACACTCACTCAACAACTTTGCACAGCAACAGCAACAGCAATACGAGTATTATATGTACACCAACCTATTTAGTCAGCACTCGACAGCGCAAAACTTCTCGCAACTTAGTCTCCATTTGCGTCGATTGTTGTTGCTTTATTCAATTACCAGCACGTTGCTGGCAAACAGAGTGGCATAAGATTGAGTTAACATGCATATGGGGCATTCCAGCTCAATTCGGACACTATTTTGCTTTTGGATCTCCGATTTTTTTAATAATTGTACCAGTAGAGAGAGACCTCCCTGATACTTTAAATTTTTTTTTTGTCCAACTGTTTTCAGGATATCGATTTTGAAAAAAAAAACTTTTCCTTCTTTGACTTTACGAAAAATTTTCAAATTGAAACCTCTACTTTAAGTCTTTAGTTTTTAATACAATCTCGGTTTTTCAAATCTAAAAAAAAAAATATAAAAAAATTAAAAAAACGCGTACTCATTGTTTTACTTAATTAATTATTCGTAGGGTATTACTAACCAATGCAAATATGTGCAGTACATCTTTTTCTAGAATAAGGTATTTTTATCTTTTCAATTCGAATTGATTTGACGCAGTCTTGGCGTGAAGTTGGACAAAATTTATTAGTTCTTCATTAACTTAAAAATTCCAAAAAATAGATGCCATTCTAATCCCATAATCTCCCTAAAAAATTTCATGGACGGGATTGGGCGCCGGAAACTGAACTTCAGGCGGGCAATAAGGTTACCTGAATATTGCAGCATATTTCGGGCAAAGGTTTTCCCGATGAGGATAGCAGCAGAGCTAGCCTACACCGCAACGAGAATCAATTCAAAAGTAGACCTATAAGTAGATAGTCAGGCGGCAATTAAGGGAGTTACCTGATATAGTATTTCATCCAGAAAGGTCCTTCGCAGCCATTGACAGGCTGGCTGCCGATAGAAGGCTGCATATTTATTGGGTGCCCAACTACAATTTTTTTTGGTTCTCGGCTCTTGCACAAAAAATGAGTACCACTAGCATGTTTTTTCGGCGGAAAAATTTCTTTAACCTCTTTCTTTTGACAGCCATAGTGCAGTATTTAATTTATTTCATCAGACAGACAGGACAAAAATTCTAAAAATTGTTGATTTGACTTTGCTCTAATAAAGACCCACCGTATTATTTTTTCTTTAATATCTATAATAACTGTGCATAGTTATTAAAAACTTTACATAAATACGGATTTGAAAATCTTTTTTTGATTTTGTATTCCAAAATTGTTTGGGAACTGAAAATTTTCAAACAAAAAATGGTCACAATCGGGCATTTTTTCGCAGAGTTAGAGGTATTTTAAACAAGGGAAGGTTTTTTCAAACATCGATATCTCAAAACCGGTTGGACAAAAAAAAAATTTTAAAGTTTACAATATAATGCAAAATTATGAAATAAGGCTGGATTGCCCCATCATATACTGTTACATACAAACGTAGGCATATGCCTAGGTATATGTATGTTTGTATGTTGGCGATTATATTCAGGTGAATGTTTATGCTTGAGAAAACAGTCAAACTGGCACTTGCGTGTAATGGCATTTAAAGGACCGAAAACTTGTACAACTACTTCTTCACAGACATACACACACGCTCTCACTCACACTCGCTCACTCAATGCCACATTTGTATGTATGTATATCCATACAAAACGCAAACCATAGCGCCGGCCGGACTACTCAGTGCGGTGCATGCACTCCCGCATTCAGTCAGCCGGTAAGTTAGTCTTCTAGTCTGCTAGTTTGCAAGCGGCAACAACAAATCGAAATCAAGTATGCCAGGTGCTTCTTGTGAAAATTTTGCCCATTATTACTGAAGCGTTTATGCTGCAGAAACTTTCAAAATCCACTTGAGTAACAACACAGCGAAATTTCATCGTCGCTCTAACGCTTCAACACACAATTCACACAAGCATTGGATGGTGTAGGGAGCAAGAAATCTAAAGTGTTCCAGGTAGAATTAAGTCCATATAAAGCACATCCATACATATGTACATATGTGTGTGTGGGCGCGTTTATGTGATTGTATGCGCTTAGTAGTTAGACACATTAAGCCTCGTGTTGAGATAGATAGCTTTAATTTTAAATATGTTGTACGTTGAGAAATAACTTTACCTCTTTTTCTCGCTGATAGTAGGAAGGTATTTAGAGCAGCAGATGGGGTTGCGGATATTTTTTTTTACAACAATTTAGTTTATTTCTTAATAACGGCATGCGAGCAAGTGAGTTTTTTTGCATAGCCCAGTTATTTTTATTTTCGTACAAGCGAAGTACGGTTTTAGATCGGGTAGAATGGAACAGCTAAATGTCGGGTTTCAAATGAAGTTATTCTAATATCCAGTTATATATATCTGATTGAAAAAGCTGTGATTTTAGTCGGTTGAAAATCTTTAGATTTAGCAACCTGCTTAAACTCTTTTGCTTTCTTAATATATGTATGTGTGTCAGTGTAGGTGAAGAGCGAAGAGCCTGTTCATTCAATATCCAAATTATATGCTAAATTTAGTTTTGAGATAAACCGATTTCATTCGAAAGAAAAATATCTCGAAAACCAAAATTGTTCAGGTGCGACTAAAGTTCGTTTCAAAATACGGCATATACATACAACACTCTTGTGAATAATAAAAAAAATTACCTGGACTAAGTTGCTCCCTTTCTAGAGTCATTATCATTGAATGGGTATACTCAGAACGCAGAACGATAAGAAGGTTTAGGTTAAACACATAGTAGAGCGGCGAGCAGAGCGACGAGCATAGCATCGAGCAAAGCGTCAATTAAAAACGTATATGAACGCTTTGCTCTTCACTATATGCCCTCCCATTGAAACAAATATCTTTGAAATAGACGCTTTGCTCGATGCTTTTTGCTTAGTTAAAATTGTCAAACAGGTGGCAACCTAGCACCAAATATATTCGGCTGTAAGACTTCTTAAATCTCTTTCTTTTGGCAGCCATATTGCGATATTTACTTTATACTATCAATTTAGTTAAAATGCAATTTTTAAACAGGGGGCAACTCTCTGATTTTTTTCTTTCTATATGTTAAGCTGGAACTTTAGAGATACATGTCTGAAAACTGTATTCAATTCAACGCATTAGTTTTCGAGTGATTCTCGTACAAACATACAGACAGACAAAAATTCCAAAAAATTGTTAATTATGTTGATTTATGTTTTTTAAATTTAGTTTTCCGTTAGTTTTTAAGTTTTATTGTTTAAAAAAAATATATATATATATTATTTTCATTTAATTTTTTTTTTTAGAAAAGTCTTTGCCAAAAGGCATTCGGAAAAAAGTAAAGCCTTCCTCGTCAGTAAAGATTTCAATTAGTTTTTCGAAAAGTAGAGAAGAGCTTCCAGGAGCTTTGTCTTTCGAAAGAATATGGCGAGTTGAAAGACAGTTACCAGAATTGCTCCGTTAGTCCAACATTTTATTAAACGAAAATCGCGCATAGGATATTAGTATTCGGCAATTTTAGAAAAATGGGCCTTCTGGGTAATTTCGCTTGGGATTATTTGAGCGATGGACCTTCCCTACCGACTTGAAGCCTGACAATTTCGTACTAATTATAAGAAAATTTTTCGATGATGAGATATTAACTTTCGTAAAACTTAAGTATCCTCTCACTTACCATCTTTTTACGAATTATTTAAAATTTTATAGCTCTGTTAAAATTACTCAGTGGCCCTTTCTTAGCATGCAGCTCATCAATCATTCATTTGTAATTGTTTTAAAGTCTTCCCTTTCACACTCACCGTATTAAGCCTCAACACATTTCTGAGATAATTTAAATTTCCGCCAATTGTGACATGCTTTGTGGGAATTTTAATAAATTAAATGCCGTGCAGTCAAGTGCACCAGCAGACCACATACATATGCGCTTTGTTGCAAGCAAATTCAATTTCGTTGCCTTTAATATATTCAAACAACTAAGGCGTTATTGTCGTCGACATTCACTTTCCCATCGCATGCAGCACAAATGCAAAATTCTTTGTAACTCAAAACCCTTGAAAAGTTATGCGCTCAATACCCTCGCTATTGTTTACTCGCTCACACACACACACACACACACACACACACACACGCGGTACGTCGTCGAGTGCATATTGCTGCCGAGACGTTGCATTGTTTACAAGTGCCGCATGCCTTCACAACACATTCGAATACCAGCAGTGAAGGTGCTCCTGTTACTCACACACACACACACACACACACCTACAAGTATGCAAAAAGTGCGATACCACTGGTGAAAGCATATGTTTATATGTGCAACAGTACCACATACATATCTACATACATACATACATACGTTTGTATGAAAGCACAGCCTGACTGCTCGTCTCTACATATGCATACGGTTACGTATACGCCATGTCGTGCTGGCTAAACCAAAGCAAGGCGTCATCTCTACTTGCCGCAATACATTTGTTTTTGTTTTTCTAGCGCTTTGTGCAAATATTGGCTTATTTGGTATGCTGTATGGAGCTTGGCGAAACCGAAATCAATAAATCAAAACCAGCAGCTTCGAGCGGCAGGCAGCTGGCGGCTGACACTCAATATCAATAGCGGCGCATGCATGCTAGCAGCGAACGACCAAGTGGCTAAGCGACTGACTGTGCGCGCTAGTGAATGGAGAGAAGGGTGTGGCTCATTGCTTTCCTTGCCGCTTAGTTGGCGCCGCTATTTCGTTGTTTAGTCAGTTAGTTGGCTTAGCATATTGCACTAAATTCAACGTTAAGCGTGTGTATATGTATATATATATGTATGTATGTGTGCATGCTATTGGAAATTCTGCATCTATGTAAGCTTAAGTGGTTGCAAGGAAAGTGTTTTTGTGCATGCCAAGCTTCTGGTATTATAGATGCGCGCAGCATGCTATATGCCGCACCAACGACAATGCCACAACAACACACATGCAACACACACACACACACACACAGATGGAAGACATACACAATAAACAAACCAATCTCAATCAACCTAACCAACCAAGCAACGAGCACCGAGGGCAAGGACGCATTTCAATGTGCCTGAGAGCGAGTCTGTTAGAAGTGAACGTGCCTGAATGTGGGCGAAGGCGGAGGAGGGAAGACGAATTGTTATAGTTTGCTTCAATAGACATTAGTTGTGCGCATTAAGGACATTTTAGTGTTATTGGTATTAGTATTTTGTGTGCATTTGATTTTCGCTTGCATTGTGTTTGTATTGTTGCCGCCATTTGCATTGGTGTTTAAATAAGTATATATGTATATATGCATATGTCGGTGTATTATTTGCGTTGGTATTTATTTTGGTATTAGTACTGAAATTACTATTCGTTTTTGGGTATATAAGTTCATACATACGTATGTATTTTACCACCAAATCCTAGGCAATTCAGGTCAGCGGCTTATCTCTATTGGCGTCAGATGGCCAGTCAGGTGGTGTGGTGTTAGTAGCCACTATGTACATACATATATTTATCTCTTATTTAAGTGCCAAAGCATTAGCCTGCCTGTTGAATAAGCGCCACTTTGACAGCAGATGTCTACACAAATTAGAAGTGATTGTGCGGTCGAGTGTATGGGAGCAGCTGGTTGTTTGTGGACGATGATGCGGTTGTCGTAGCGATGAAATTTATGAGGATTTCGAATTTTACATATATACTTACTTATTTCTTTAAACGAATTAAGCCAGTGAATGTAATTTTAAATGCACATCGAATAACATTTAAATAAAAAGTTGTATTTATATTTCTGGTGTTTTTCGAAAACACTGGTTTACAAGAAAAATTTGTTCGCATACTGACCCGAACTTCGGATTCGCATTCAGCGCGTTGACTAATATGAGGGTATGAAGGTTTGGTTCAATATGCAGAAACTCATGTTTTGTGAATCTGTGTAATTCATTGAATTATTTGAAGCGCTGAATGAACAAAAATTTCTAAAAAACCACTTCAGAAATTTATGTAATACAAATACGAGCCTTGCTTTATTTATTTTCAAAAGAGAAAATTTTCTAAATTTGTTTAGATTGCACTTTAAAATACGACACTCGTGATCGTGCTAGTAATAATAATCGTTATCAGTGTTGCCGGGACTTCAAAAATAAAAAAGCTAGATGGGCCAAATAAAAAGGCTAAATGCCTCAAAACAAAGGTTAAAAGAGGCTAGCCTTTTCCGCATTTCATTAACTCTTACGTACAAAGAGGTGGTACAAATGTACCACCGAGCAATAAAAATGTAAATATCTCGAAAAGCAAAGTACTTACGACCATGAAATTTCATGAAAGCTTTGAGCAAACATTTTTGAAACCACATCGTTTAATAAAATCCTCTTTTTCAGGGTCTGAAAACCCATAGTCCCTAAAGATAGAGTAGTGGTACAATTGTATCACCAAATATTATTCATACACGCAAATGAAGCACACTGAACGGTGCAGTCAATTTCTATTTGATAAACTAACTAACTTCACCGTTTCAAACAAGAACCGAAACCCATATGCGCAGGCCCGTCGAGAGGAAGCGGGAAAGAGGTGAATCCCCCGGGCCCGGGCTTTTTCAAGGACCTGAACTATCAGAACCATAACTTATTATTATTTTTTTACAATGTAATTGCTCCTTCGTTAAAGGCTTTTACTATAAATATATTCTGACTCCTGCTGATTGTTTCTGAATCTACACATTAAAGAAAATTACCAGGTGATTTCAAGTTAATGCAATTTATGGCACGTCATTTTTCAGTCCGGCGCCCAGAACTTTCTCTCGACAGCCCTGCGACTACTGCGGAGAGGATGTAATAGAAATGGTAGTTTTTGATTGTATGCAATTTGAGAGTACTAGATGCAAACTTCGCAACATAACTGTCTACATTTTCAGGCTTGAGTCACTCGTGAGGCTATGCTACAAAGCAGCGAAAAATGGTTGGCAGCATGTGACGCAATCGCAGAGGCGACGAAGGGGCTAAGGACCTCCGAATGGCTGCGGGATAGCAGCGACGACTAGATACCTTTCTCCCTCACGATATACCTAGTACTTGACGTCATTCCCGTGGGGTGCGAAGTTCTAACAAATGCCATGCTTTTCCTGGTTTTATAGAGACACTTGAGAGTCCCTGAAAAAAGAGTTAAAGTATAAACAGAACATATTCGCTGAGTAAATTTCGTCGGACGGAGCGATGCCACCGGGCGATGTTCGTTTAAAATTTCCTTAAGTAAAAATGAGCCGAAACATAAATTTAGTGCTACTACTTATAAATATTGTGGAGGATTTTTCTTAAAAAAATGCTAGTTTGAAAATAATAAAAGGCTAGAAAAAGCCACGAAGCTAAATCCCAAACTTCGAAGCTAAACGAAACAAAGAAAAAAGCTAAATCTAGCTTCAAAAAGGCTAAACTGGCAACACTTTTTTTATAGCCAACTTAAACGTACCCACAAACAAAATGGTAGTGTAATCGTAAGAGTAATGGTAATCGTAATCATAATCATAATCGTTAAAGATATAGATATCGTTATCGTAATCGTAATCGTAATCATAATCCTAATCAGATCCCAACTCTTATTAGGATCCATACATACACTGCTTATCATTTGGATAGCGCGGCCTCTTAGTCCTTGGTATTTACAGTTTTTCTTTTATTTATTTAATATTCCCAATTTTTCTTTTAAAAAACAGCATAAATTCGATTTTTAGATTTTATATAAATAAAAAAAATCAGCAAAGGCGCGGCGGCGTATCTACTTGCATTGAATAAGTTAATACAATTTTTAGAAAAATTTCGGATATGCAGTTTTGTAGCCTATTTAATTTTAGCACAATAAAGTGCCAATTTGAAGTGGCTGTAAATTAGAGTTAATTTTTTTATTTTTTTTATTTTTTGTTAACGATGCTGCGCATTTTCTTCCATGTCTAAATTTTGTCGAAAAAATGGGTAACACCGTAAACAAAAAAAAAAAATAAAAATAAAAAATTTACCTTATTTTACAGCCATATATTTTTGTAAAAAAAACTAATGAATAAACAAATGGAAATCTGTAAATATGCGCAATTTATATTCAATTAGAGTTCTTATTAACGACCAACGTACATTATTAATTTCCGAATATCCGTCACTAGTTTTCACAAATATTATCAGCTATCAATCACTTTTCGACCCCTCACAATTTTTTTTTTTTTAAGTCATCACTAATTGGCATGAAGTATGCAATTATTCAACCTTTAACTCTTTACGGTAAGACCCAATTTATACAAACAAATGTATACTTTCTGAAATGAATTCTTACATCAAGAAATAATTAATGTAGCCATTTCACTCTTCTCTTTTATGCTGCTTCATTGCATGGTTTCGGTGTCTTCTACGTTTGCTCAACACGCTTAACTCTTCTCTAAAAATCATTGAAGTACGATTAATGGCATCTTATTAGTTTCCTGAAATATTCTCATTTTTCACGCTTACATTGTTACGCTGAGCAAACGGAACAAAAAAAAAGAACAAATAAGAAAATCCTTTTATCTACTCATTCGACAGTTCAAATACGGTAATTACCTTTTTGCTGTTTTATGCTGTTTCATCTTGCTAACCAATTTTTTTTTCAGGCTATGCGATTCGATTACTTCCCACTGCACACTTACACATACTTGCGAACATATGTGCATATGTATAGCAATGGGGAAATATGTTTGTATTAGTGATTGTAAAATGTACGTATGCTCTCTATGATATTTCAGGAATTACGCAAGATTTTTTGCTTCCTTAGGCTGTTGCTTATTATTCAACTAACTCTACACTTGCTACAATTGATAAATTTTAAGCAAACTATTTTAAAGAAATTCTGTTTGTGTCATAACTATAAAAACTTAAATTTGAAAAACGGTCAGAATCGGACGACGACAAAAACAAATATAAAATACAAACTTTAACCTTATCCTTATCCTTATCCTTATCCTTATCCTTATCCTTATCCTTATCCTTATCCTTATCCTTATCCTTATCCTTATCCTTATCCTTATCCTTATCCTTATCCTTATCCTTATCCTTATCCTTATCCTTATCCTTATCCTTATCCTTATCCTTATCCTTATCCTTATCCTTATCCTTATCCTTATCCTTATCCTTATCCTTATCCTTATCCTTATCCTTATCCTTATCCTTATCCTTATCCTTATCCTTATCCTTATCCTTATCCTTATCCTTATCCTTATCCTTATCCTTATCCTTATCCTTATCCTTATCCTTATCCTTATCCTTATCCTTATCCTTATCCTTATCCTTATCCTTATCCTTATCCTTATCCTTATCCTTATCCTTATCCTTATCCTTATCCTTATCCTTATCCTTATCCTTATCCTTATCCTTATCCTTATCCTTATCCTTATCCTTATCCTTATCCTTATCCTTATCCTTATCCTTATCCTTATCCTTATCCTTATCCTTATCCTTATCCTTATCCTTATCCTTATCCTTATCCTTATCCTTATCCTTATCCTTATCCTTATCCTTATCCTTATCCTTATCCTTATCCTTATCCTTATCCTTATCCTTATCCTTATCCTTATCCTTATCCTTATCCTTATCCTTATCCTTATCCTTATCCTTATCCTTATCCTTATCCTTATCCTTATCCTTATCCTTATCCTTATCCTTATCCTTATCCTTATCCTTATCCTTATCCTTATCCTTATCCTTATCCTTATCCTTATCCTTATCCTTATCCTTATCCTTATCCTTATCCTTATCCTTATCCTTATCCTTATCCTTATCCTTATCCTTATCCTTATCCTTATCCTTATCCTTATCCTTATCCTTATCCTTATCCTTATCCTTATCCTTATCCTTATCCTTATCCTTATCCTTATCCTTATCCTTATCCTTATCCTTATCCTTATCCTTATCCTTATCCTTATCCTTATCCTTATCCTTATCCTTATCCTTATCCTTATCCTTATCCTTATCCTTATCCTTATCCTTATCCTTATCCTTATCCTTATCCTTATCCTTATACTTTTACTTATCCCTGTCCTTATATTTGTATTTATCCTTACAATTTATTCCTATTATGCTTTAACTTTATACTTTTATTAATGTTAAAGCATACATTTAGGATGCATTTCCGTCATCAACTATTTCCGTTGCATTTGTCATGTTGAGAAATCAATCCATTATCGTCACGGAAAATTTAGTTCAAAATAAAGTCGTTAGTTCGAATATGCATATGTACTTACATACATATATCCAAAATCAAAATTTAACCGTTAAAATTTAGTAAATATATTTTCAATTAAATTCATAACCTATTGCTCCTATTATGTTGAGATGCTGAGCTTACAAAGTCATTGATGAAAATAAAAGCCGTCCACAGAACCAATAAAAGTAGATACTCCTACAGGGTACCTTTAGATGAATACTTACGCGAACTCACACTTCTACACTCTACACTTCCAGTTTAAATCAAAATAAAGCAGGAAAAATCTCTTATAACTGTACACCGAAAGCAGAAAAGCAAACGGAAGAAAAATTTAATTACTTTTAAAGCAAAAATCGAAAAGTCTTGAAATAAGAGCAAACGTTACTGGGCCAGGCACCTAGGGGAGTGGGCAGCATAGAAAGCGGACGCACAAAGTGGCAGCACCAACTGAAAAAATAAGGACTTTATTTATGTTGAAGATGAAAAGGACGAAATTAAATTGGACATTTATCAAGAGATTTATTGATTCTTGACTGCGCGCCCGCCCAGTCCATCGCATGCCAAAGAACTTGACTGTCTGCTTGCATACGCTAGCTAACTACATGGCCAATGCGGTGGGTGGAGTGAAAAAGGATACTGAGCAATGCTTATTGATTGTATGCTGGCAAATTACATGAATGGCGCGCCAATATTGCAAATTACTACTATGAGTGAACACAAAGGAGTAAATACAGTAGTGTGGTGGGTGTTGGGCGGGTAGCAAGAGGTGGTGGTGGTGTTGGCTGTAGTAGTGACACGCAGCGGGCGGTAAGCAGAATTGCGCCAATAATGCGGGCAATTAAAATAACTCAAAGTTTTTCGTATGTAAACCGAATAAATTTATGTTCGGTTTTTTTTTATGAATGCTGCAGGTTGCTGATTGGGCAGCAATGTGAAATATATAAAAAAAACATCTGCTGAAAAATTGCGAATAAAAAGTGAATGTGACGCTTAAAAGGCTTTATTTAAAAGGACAGTTATATTACGAAAAGGAAAGAAAGTTGTTTGCACCCTTGGGGCAAAGAATTATAAACCATAATTGTTATGCACTTTTGCGTCCTTTTTCTTTTTTTGTTTTCTTCTGAGCCATTTGGAATCTGTTGATGGGAGAAATTGTATTTAGTGCTCTCTTAGCTTTTAATTAAGTAAATTTTACACAAATGGCAAATCAACAAATGCTGAAAAATGACACTAAAGATAGTACAACACCGACATCGGCCTGTATCCAAACTAAATTTGACAAAGGACGACGGAAAATCGTTCCACAGTACATACGTATATGTACATATACATATATGATATCTTAGACGCCAAACAGAAAAAAATAAATAGTAGTCTAAGCGTACCATCACATACCGCATCGGAAAATAATAATTCTTCAAATTAACAAAGCAATTCAAAAAGAAGCACTCTAATCTACAAAACCGGTGTTTTATTGACATTTGTCGATTTATCGAATCGAAGTTTTTGAAATTTACAAAGCAGTGATAGCTTATAGAATTTTATGTGTTACCAGATTGTATTGAGTTATCGAAATTTGTCAACATCTTTCGAAAACTAACTAGGAAGGCCTTGGAATTGACCCGATATAATTCAGTTTGTCAATAAATTTCGACAAATCGGTGAGTTTCAAAAACACTAAAATGTGATAACTCAACAAAATTCGATAACTCGACTAATTTCGATAAATGTCTATAACTGTGCATTTATACGGCTCGAAAGTTTTCGATAACTCAAAAATGTATACATATTGAAATAAATCGATAGCTCGATAAACATTCGATATCGCTATAAATTTCGACGGTTAATTTAGATAGCCTCATAGTAAATCACACAAAAAGTAAATGTCATGGACCAATCTAACGTTTCAAATAAAGAACCGATGAGATTTTGCAAATTTTATGCGTTTTTTTTAAAAAAAAAGGTATCAAGCTCTTAAAAAATCACCCGTTACGAGGCTATCTAAATTAACCGTCGAAATTTATAGCGATATCGAATGTTTATCGAGCTATCGATTTATTTCAATATGTATACATTTTTGAGTTATCGAAAACTTTCGAGCCGTATAAATGCACAGTTATAGACATTTATCGAAATTAGTCGAGTTATCGAATTTTGTTGAGTTATCACATTTTAGTGTTTTTGAAACTCACCGATTTGTCGAAATTTATTGACAAACTGAATTATATCGGGTCAATTCCAAGGCCTTCCTAAATCCTCCAAAGACCTTCAAAGATATAAAAAAAATTAGTTACATTTTAGTTCCAAAGCAGAAGATTTTCCGGTAAGAAATTTTTTAGCTTACAAGTTAAACGGCATGCTAAGTTAGAAAACTTCTGCAAGGGTCTTGAAAAACTAGAAAAACGTTCGCATTTCAACAGTAACTGGCACTTCTAGTTTTGATTATTCCAGTAGAACCATTTAAAAATCTATTTTTTAAAGCCGAATGAAGGCGTCACCAATTTAAGGAAAAAGAACCTCGAAATTACTTACAAAAATACCTTCGAATCTGGGAATTGTTTGTTTGTAAGGTGGCGCAGTCTAATGTTTAGTTAGTATATTTTCAAGTACAAATGTTGCGTATACGCGGCGTCGCACGTGGCATGAGTGTAGAGCAAAAAGTAAAACAAAACAACAGGCAAACAAATACTTCAGCGCCAAACGCTCAAATGGCAAGGCATTAACCTAAGCACATAAATTAAACAGCCGATGCTTTGAATGTTTCTAGGTGTTAACATTAGCAGCACTAATGCCAATTTCGTTTCTACCGAAAAATGCCACCTTCTCTTTGCCCTCTACGCACAAAAACTAAGAAGAGGGCGATGAGAAGGCAACATTTTTTTGTAGAAACAAAAACGCCATAAAAGTGAGACAAATGGACCGAAAAAATAGCGACTAACACAAAGAAAATACAGCTGAAGCAACATTTGCTAGAAGTATTATTATGTAGAAGCGTAAGGTTCCAAATGGAGTGGGGGAGGGGGGAAAAATGAATTGGTTGGGGTTCTTTGGAACCCTTATAATTACGGTGTCATTAGAAAAACACTCAAACAAAAACAATTATTATTCTTTTAATCACCTGACGAAATGTAAATATGTATGTACGCACAAACAAACATATAGATACATAAAAACGATACCAATAAAAGCAACAACAGAGAGGAAAAAACGACGAAAATTTTAATCGCCTTACTTTCACGCAAATGGAATTTGAGTGGGAATTTCATGTACCTACGTTGAATGGCATCCTTGTTTACGCTTCTACGCACACAGCGCGTTCTTATCAAAATTTAACCTTTCCACATAGAAGAGAGATAAGCAAACAATGCGTTAAAGGGTAACATAAATTAACAAAGAATTCACTGAGTCGTTTCTACGAAATCGCTATTCATTTATATACGCTGCCTGATAGTTTGAAAAGCTTGCCCGCAGCGCTGAAGCTGATTTATTATGTTGAAATAAAATACCAAAATATTTCAGATATTTTCATCGGCAATCGATCAGTTAACGTTATAATGCATGTACATATGTGTGTAGTTCGTTTTGCTCCGCCCCCATTAGCCAATTTCATTTAATCGGAAACGAGAAGAGCTTTTAATAATAAGAAAATTTTATGTACATTATGTTTAATGAAAATTTTAAAATTTATATTGAATATTTGCCATGTTTGCTATGAATAACGTAAGATATTTGGTGAAGAAAAATATTTTTTTGGATCAATATTTAAAATAATAATAAAATTACTTTGTAGCTTACAGTCGCAAATTTTTTTTGCCGAGCATCTCCTCCAGTTTGCGGTACGCGTAACATAAAACAAATGGAGTGACTTAAAATTGTACGCCGCCTCCAAGGCTCAAATGATTTTAATGAGAAGATTTGACATATTTTTTCCAGGTGACGTGCAAAAATGTCAATCTAATTAATGTCAGTGATATTAATAAAAGCGCCAAAAGAGAAATATTTAACTGCACAAACCACAAGTGAAATAATGCCAATTGACATAAAGTCACTTTGGAGTGAAAGTGAAAATTTTTGTTATTTAGACTTAAATTCATAAAATGAAAGTGTGTTGATCTCATCGAAAATATTTCTAACCATACAAACCTAACCAACCAAACCGATAAAAAGCATTTATTAATTAATTCACATATATTGTTGCATCTGCAGGATTTGCAAAGTAGAACGCTGGTTTTCTTGGTTGTACAAGTAGTGGTTGAAACCTAAGGCAGTTTATTTCCTGAAGAAATTTACAATATTAAATTTATTTATGGTGATTATAATTACTTACGCGTGCGTTCTCCTGCCTCTGGTGCGCTCGCAATTTACAAATGAATCGAAATGACTACTAGAAAATGGCGGCTTTTCACAGCAGTGTTGCCTTATGCCTCTTATTACATTAACTACGCAGAGTCGCAATACAGAGGCAGGAGTACACATTCACAATATAAGTTTTGGAATAAATATAGACATAATGTGGTTTTACACAATATATAAAGTATAAAAATTACAAGAAAATACTTTAGCCAACAAATATTTCATTTATAAATATTAATTTTCATTATATTTAAAATATACGCATATTTTATAAAGAAACATAAAAAAATGAAACGGATTTTGTCAACAATTCAATCAAATTTTTTGGAAGGGGCGGAGGGGGGTTGCTGGTTTGTGCATATTTTTCCATAGTGCTTATATGGCGTCCATATCATTCAGGGAAACAGAAACAACAGAGGAGAGACGCATGTAAATATATGAAGATACTCGCGTTTCATCGTAATGCTTTTACAAATAGCATGTATTCAATGGCACCACTGTACAACGCTTGAGTGTTGGCGAAAAGCAACAAGATTTATCGTCCGAATTAGTATTGACAAGTTAAAAAATTTAAAGTATTTTTTTGGGCCAGAAACTCACAACAATTGGTAATTTAAAAGACCAGTGGCAACCCCGCTAAATATAGTTCAGAAATTAAGATTTTTCAAACCCCCTTCGAATGATACCCATGTTTTAATAATTAATGTAACTTAGTAAACAATTTGAATTCAATTTTAAAAAGAGGTGGTTACCCTCTTCCAACACCTCNCATATGTGCAAGCGAGAGATTCAGCTAGTAAGAATTTTAAGTAAATATGTATTGTAGTAAATAAGTAGTACATAAGATGTTAGAGTATAAATAAGATGATTTCAATAAAGAACAGGACAGATTTTGTTATGCGACATGCGAAGTTGCATCTAAAAACAAAACTCGTTTTATTTAGTACTAAAACTTTCGTTACCTCTTTCCTTTGACATCCATATTGTGATATTTCATATAAGTTGTGTATACGTTAACTAAATTCGACATTTCAAGCAGGTGGCAGCCCTTTTCAAAATATTTTCAAACCACTACCCTCTGAAATCCCTTTTATTTTGGCACCCATATCGTTATACATACATATCTCTCTTACCCAATTGCCTTAATTCAAATTAAATTTGATCTTTAAACAGGTGGCAACCCTTCTATAGTTAACTTAAGAAACAAAGATTTTCAAAACCATTTCGATTGATGCCCGAATTGGTTTATTTTTTTAAACAATTTAACTAAAATTTTTTAAAAGGTGGCAACTCTTTTCAAAAAAGTAAAACTTTGTCGCACAACTGCAGTCCAAGCCTTTCAATTTGACTCCTGTTATGGAAAATGAAACGAACGGTGCGGGTATATGGCATTGATTATTAAATATTTGGAATTTAATTGTTCAACAGGTGGCTACTCTTTTAGAAAATATAAAACCAGTTTGCACATCTACTGGCCAAACGCTTTAATCTGACATCCAATTATTAAAAATTGGGCGGTGCAGATATTGAATATATATATATATATATGTTAATTACAAATAAAAGATATGTTATTTACTGGCTCCACAACCAACTACAGTGAAGATCTAAGTTTAACAAATTTGTTTCCAACTTAAACTACGTATGTGAAAAGAATTATTCAAATTATTAAGTTTTAAATGATCAGCGGTCATTTATGTTTGATAATTTAAAAAAGCATGCATATCATTTTTACTGTAACTCCGATATCGAGCTTTTTAAAGTGCTTTGCCTCGAATTTTATTCGTTGACCATATACTCTTTATAAAGCAATCTTTTCAGTACATAATATGTTTACTTTCATTTTTTATTGTTTTTTTTATTTAAATAAGCTGAATCTTCCACCTCATTGCCATAATTTCTTTCTTTCAACCATGTTCGTTCAAGTAAATCGTAAACTAATTTGCTTCTGCCCATTTATCGAAAAGAAAATCATTACTTTACATTAAAAAAAACTCACATTTGTATCTACTTATACGCAAATTTGTAACCATAATCATCCTACAGTGCAGGGCAGCAATACCCTCGTGTAGGCGCTGCACCGGTAATAGCGCCCATAATTTGTTACCATATCCACATTTAACTTGAATGCTACCACGCCTGCGGATACTTTAAATGCCGGATATGTGAATAATGAATACGCATAAATGAAACAATTTATTTTAAATTCTAAGGCCTCAGCCTGGTTAGGCATGCAGGCGTACGGTAACTGGCAGCTTGTTGAACGAATGTAAGGTATGTATATATGTGCTATGTAAGTCTGTTACGGCTGACACGGTTGAGTTGGGGAATTTTAAGCTTCAAAGGAAAAAAAAGTTACCTACTGGTATATAAAATAAAGCCTCACAAATGTGCATAGACATACTAATTTACATATATATAACGGGTGATTTTTTTGAGGTTAGGATTTTCATGCATT